>NW_012141747.1:17386-20160 GCF_000956105.1 Propithecus coquereli
GATATGAAATTTAATTTTCAAATATTTTTTTCTAAATATCTGATTTGTAATAATTTCTAATTAACTTGATTGTAGTCAGAGAACATACTCTATATGACTTCAGTATTTTAAAATTTGTTCAGATTCATTTTGTGGTCCAGTATATGGGTCCGTCTTTTGAGTTTTTGAAATGAATAAATATTCTGTAGTTGCTATGTGCAATGTTCTATAGATATCTATTAGGTAAAGATAGAAAATAGTGTTCAGATTCTCTAAGTCTTTGCTGATATTTTTGTCTTGTTAAATCATTTGGGGTAATTTTTATCTGCTGCTATGATTATAAAATTCTGCTGATGTTTGCTTCATGTATGTTGAAAGCTCTGTTAAGTGCATACATATTCATGCTTGTTATATTTCTTCATGAATTGACCCTTTCATGAAATATATCTATGTCTTAGAATGTGCTTTACCTCCATATGTATTTTGTCTGACAATACATTCATTTTAGCCTTCTTATACTTACTATTTAAATGCTGTATTCTTTCCATCCATTTACTTCCAGCACAGTTATTGTATTTCTTTATATTTAAAGTATATCTTTTATACATAACAAACTGTTGAGCCTAACTTTTTATACCCATTCTAAAAACATTTGCCTTTTAATAGAGTACCTGATCCATTAAAATTTAATGTAATTATTGATGTAGTTCTACCTAGATCTTTCATTTTATTGTTTGTTTTCCTATTGTCTACTCTGCTTTTGTTCCTTTTTCCCCTTTCACTGCCTTCTTTTTGATTAGATTAAAAATTTTTATTTTAGAACTTCATTTCAATATACCTATTCTCTTTTTAGCTGTATCTCTTTGCATTATTTACATGTAGAATTCTCTAGGCAATATTGTAAACAATCTTCAACTTTTCATATTTTACTTGGAGCTTATATTGGATCACTTCTTTAAAATGTAGAAAAAATAAATATTGACAACATATATTTTGATTTACTCCCACCAGCTCATCATTCATTATGATAAAATTGTTACATATAATAAATCCCATTAGACAATGTTACAATGTTTGTTTAAACAAATTATGCATAATTTAAAAGAATATTAAGTATTAATTAAATATTAATAAAAGAATAGAAAAATATTCTTGTATGTTTATACTACATGTACCATTTCATTCATTCTTGAATATTTTCCACTGGCATCATTTTCTTTCTTCCTCTTCCTTTAGCATAGCTTGCACTGATGGTGTGTTGACCATGAATTCTCTCCGTTTTACTTTATCTGACAATGTTATTTCACATTCATTCTGAAAGAATAGTTTCACTGGCTATTGTGAGCATCATTTGGGTTGGTGATTTTTTTTTTTCTTTCAGCATTTTAAAAATATCTTTATACTGTCTTTGGCCTTCATAGTTTCTGACGAAAAGTCTGCCATCTTTAGAATTATCATTGCATTTTAAGTGATGCGTCATTTTTTTCTGGTAGCTTTCCAGATTTTCTCTTTATCTTTCATTTTCACTAGCTAAACTATAATGTGAGGTTTGCTAAGCTTCTTTAGTCTATATGTGGTACCACTATAAATCTTGCAGACCTCTAAAGAATTAATAAAATTGAGAGGGGAGTAAATTAAAATGTGCAGTTAAAGATTTGAAGAAAAGGTACAACCTCTATAAAGGTTTTTTTTCACACAGCTATGGTTACTTGATCTCCTTTGCTTTCCCCAACCCTCCCTCTCCTGTCCCCTCTATGCCAGAACACACATATAAGCATACTGCCAGGATACACACATGCCCCAATGGTCAGGTACAATCCAGTCTTCAGCCAAGAGAGTTTTCGGGAGTTCTAAACTGGCACTGGTAGTTTCAGCAACCAGCAATCCTTGCTTATGCTTATCACTAACTCTGCCAGCTCCAGCACATTTGGGTCCATAGATGACAAATGCTTCTTAAATCCAGAAGGTGAATAAAACCCGTAGGCAGGCTTTTATGCAAATTGGATCTACTTCTAAGATCATGAACTTTGTTAAGCATTTATGTAAGAAGTGTGCCGTAAACACTTTTAAGACTTAATATTATGTTCATGGAAAGGCAGTCAGTAGCTATAAGGTACTGAAAATTCATCAAAAGAAGGTACTGACACTTCAAAATCAATACACATAATGGGGTCTTCCTTCCAACCAAAATTAAATGCAGGAATGGTTTGTATGTTTACCGAGATTATACAGTCTTGGCTTTTTGAGGTGACAGCAGATGGTCCGATAAGAAGTGGCAGGACTAAGTGCAGGCAACCAGCATCTCATCTCAGGCTCTCTTAACCATGAAATCTATGAATTTATGCTTAACTGAGCGACAAGAAAAAAAAAAAAAAACATGAACAGTCTTAGGGCAAGTCAGGGTGACTGGCTGTGCCTTGTACTTCTCAAGAGTAATTAAATCTTAAGCATTTTATCTATCTTACGTTCTAAAAAAGAGTGTGCTTTTCTACTTTTCTTAAAATGTCACTCATCAAAAAAATGTCACTTACACATGCTTGTACTGTTTCATTTAGTTTTAGATACTTTGTGACTTGGCTTAGATCATTTTTATTTCTTATTTCCAAGCTCCATCCAGATCCTTAGCCAAGTAAGCATCAGTTCTGATTCTATTTTCCAAATTCTATCATTCTTTAAATATCATTTGGGATGATTTCCAGTACTTCATTGATTTTCATGTTTTTCTCCTTTGTTTTTCACTGAGAATAGTGGTAGTGTATGTTCACACAGTTTTTTGTTTCAGGTATATAGTTAGT
>NW_012141747.1:29820-30423 GCF_000956105.1 Propithecus coquereli
CCAATGTGTTTTACATGTGAGTACTGCCAAGGCTGACTTCCTCCTTGTACATGTGCAGTTTTTTAACATAAAAGAACACATTTTAAAGAGCTGTATTAAATACAGGTACATCGATTTGTGTATTTCTAACCAGTCAGGATCCTTTTATAATTTGATTGTGAGATACTGAGAAATAGTTTTGATACCTCTATCCTATCATTTACTCCTTCTACTTTCCAAGATTTTCTCATAAAAGATTATCTCATAACTGGATAAATAACAAAACAGAAAAAAATTATATTACTCATCAAACAAACATTGGTTTCCCAAATGAGTATCTGTAGTAAAGCTAGTTTGTACAGTATAATGTGGGCCAACATCAAAAAAAAAGTATAGCATCCTAAATTCCAACTTGAATTTATATCTTTGTAGATATATAACTGAGCTGAGAGAATGATCACATGGTCAATTCTACAGCCTGGACAAAGATGTCTTTTCTTTATTTATGAAGATTTTTGAGGCCAAAGAAAGGATATGAAAGCACTTCATGTGACCATTGGAGATGAGGGATATATGGAAATTCTGTATTTCCACTCAAATTTTCTTTAAAACTGTTCTTTAAAA
>NW_012141747.1:30473-33501 GCF_000956105.1 Propithecus coquereli
AAAAAAAAAAGAAAAAAAAAAGGACTTCATTCATAAGACCAGACAGTTCATATATTAATACTTCTCCAGGTTATGTTCTATAGTGGTTTGTAAAGGAATATACACTCAAAATCCAATTTTGGATGAATAAATGAATCAGTTGGCTGATTAGAAGATTTTTTCAATATTCATTGCTGAAAGTCTGTCTCAAATGTATTTTTGTTACACTTTTTCTACCTTAAATATCACATACATAATGTACCTTTACCTTGATGACTCAATAATTTATACTATAAACTCTAGAATTTAGCTTAAAGTTGTTTTTAATACATATATAATATAAATTTATTTACTTTCTATGTGCTTCTTTTGATTTAAAAGACAAGTGTTCAGAAGAATGTCAATTAATTGCAGATACAATAAATGCATTTCCTTTTATAAGACATATTTAAAATAAATTAAGATGCTCTTAGCCTTTGCATATGTCCAATTGCAAAAGCGATCTGACTTCAAAACTGTCTAAGATGACCTTACATTACTTACATTTAAGTTACTGGGAGTGACAGTGACATGGGGGGACAAGCCAAGACCATGATTAATTGCATCTCCATCCTAGTCAACAACAAACAGCAGTGTTTTCTAGAAGACTTCAACCACCATCTCCTTGATCTGAATGTGGCTCTCTTAGGAAACTCATTAGCAACTGAATCACTGGAAAGTGCCTGATAAATTCTTTTAACTAAAGTGGCTTTCCAGATCCAAGAAATATTCTGAAACTAACTCTCATATTTACATTTTTATAACAGAGAGTTGAATTTATAAACTGCATTTGCTATTAGTTCTAGCAATATTACACATAATGAGGAATTGTTCATTTAGATGCATAGAGAGATAGTAATAGAGGAAGAAAAGAGATAATGAATTACAGTGAAAGCTTGATGAATATTCTATCTGATCCGTCTCATTCTCTCCATTCCCACTGCCAGGGTTCTCTTACAGGTACTCAGATATGGCTTCTGAAATGAAGTCAGTGCTCCTAACAGATGAAATAGTCCCACTGACTCCTCTGGGGTCCATCTTACACCTCCTGTTTAATCTTCATAAAGCCAAGTTAAAAATACAGCACTTGTAGATGATAAATTCTCAAAAATAATTGGTGAGTGAATAAATAAACCAATTGCCTAATTTCAAGGATTTCCCCCCCTAAATGTCCTTGTTGTCACTAGAAGTTGTTACTGAGAGCTTGAAGGAAAATATGAAATTGGTATTTAAGTCTGGGGGAAAGTGAACCCTAATATGTAGTAGAGGAAAGTTTGACATCACTGTTTGTGGCAATGAAGTAAATAGAAAATATGTCTAGTATACTTGAGTATTTGGCTAAGGAGATTCTCAGGTAGAGTGTTGAAACTGCCCAATTGTTTCTTTTAGCTGCATATGATAAAATATAGGTAAAGCAAAAATAAAGTGAATTTTCAATTTTCGAGCAAGATTTAAAGGACATGTGAAGGTAAAAACGTTTTCTGGATTCAGAAATAAAATTCTTTCTGATCCTTACTTTCTTCCACAGGTAAAATTCTCTGGGTTCAGAAAAAATATCCAATCTAGGATCTATTAGTAAAGAATGGTCTCAGGGTAAAGCTCTCATTGCTATGGCTTTAAAACCTTTTAGTGAGACTTCAGAAAGATATATGTGCTTTACCAGCAGAACCCGTAAGGGTCCTAGGAATGTGCCTATTAAACCCTCTCTACTAGACAAAAATTCCTCTCTCAATCTGAATTCACGCTTTGTAGATACTTTGAACTAGACAAAATGCTTCTAAGCATCTTAAAAGTACAGTACTCTAACACTGAGCCCAATGTAGAGAAAAGCCTTAGACAAAATCATTAGTGGGACTTTTGTGTAGTAGAGGAGATTACAATTTGATAGACAGTAAGGTGATACAGTTTTTAAAGGAATTTTATCAACTTGGATTGAAAGAAACAGAGTCAGTTCCAAATTAAGAGACTTTTGGACTTCCAACCTTCTATAAATGGGGATCCAACTGTTGATAGCTACTCAATTGTAAACATGGGCTATTTCTTAAGGAAAAAGAGGAATGACTCAAAGAGTGAATCCAAGAACCCAGAGGAAGAGTCCCAAGTACCATGGGGAACATTCCGGAGACTCAGATTGAGCAGTAGGCAAGGACATGGCCATGCGTTTTTGGCTGAAGTTTAGAAGTGTTATGGATCACTGAGTGTTTGGTACCTCCCATGTCTCCTTTTTTGAATATGAATCTTCGCTGCACTTGTCCTATTTCTGTCTTAGCGTTGTAAGTTGGGTGTGTGGGAAGACCATGCAGCTTGTCTGTTTAAGTCAGGAATTCAGACTAAGAAAAACCGTAGCTGAGGAAATGCTGCCAAAGAGCCTTATTCATATCTGCACCTCATCTGGTTGAGGAGAACCTAAACCTCAGCACTGGATAGTTGCCAAGGGGCATATTTTGCATGTGTAAGAAACCTAAATAATTTGCAGTCACATCAAGGACTATGGTAACCTAAACATGGCCACAAGTATTTTGCAACTCCCCCGCCTTGAATCTACGCCAGCCTCAGTAACTTAGTCGAAAAATAGATATAGTGACCAATCATCCAGGTTTACCTGGGATCAGGGAGATTCCCAGAACATGACAGGTTCCATGCGAAAACTAGGAAAGTTCTGGAGAAATGAGCTGAGTTGGTCACTCAGCCAAAGGAATGTAGTAGAAATAACAATGAGAGACTTTCAAGGGTAGGTCTTAAGTAAGCTCGCTGATTCAGTCCAGTTCTCTTGAAACACTTACACTGGGGGAGCCAGCGGCTTGGTAGGAAGTCTAATTAGCCCTTTGTAGGAAACTCAAGTCCCAAGGAAAGGCTCCGGAGAACAAAAAACCATGTTGAAAAAGGAGCACCAGGATGCCAGACAATGACTGGGTAGCTATCTTGAAAGCAGATGCTCCAACCCCAGCCATCCCAGCTGACACCAAACTGCCCAGATGAGCCCTTCTCAAATTCCTGATTCGCAAAACCC
>NW_012141747.1:34565-35084 GCF_000956105.1 Propithecus coquereli
AGACAAAAAATAAACAATAATATTCTCATGCAGTTAGCCATTCAATAAGAAAGACTTTGTCATGCAGTATTTTTCAACAAGAACCGGGACCATCTTGTTTTGCTAAAAGTATGAGTGATTATATGTATTGATATTTTTAGTGAACCAAAATTTACATGGTGCAAAGAAATCTTCTAAGTTGAAATTGTTATTAAAATACCTAATAATGTTCTTTTTACTATCACTTCATTAAGTCTATAAATTATTACCAAAAAAAGACTCAAAATACTATTTAAACAAAAAGAGTCAATTAGATCCAGGTGGCAAATGGTAGTATCAGTTTTTCCTGGTATACTAAGATTTTAAAAAGAATGTAAAGAAATATAAAAATTGAAGAAATCTTACAATCATTTTTCTTCCATACACTTCTCAATTCAGAAATGCCTTTTGCACTATCTTTGAGGGGAAGTTGGATACCTACAGTACAGGAGAACATTGTCTATGTTGGAAAGCTCAAGCTCTTTGATATTGCCAATTAGT
>NW_012141747.1:38384-39650 GCF_000956105.1 Propithecus coquereli
AGTCCTCTAAAAAATTCAGGCTTTTTGAAATCATCATTGTTCTTCTCTTGCTTTTGACATGTATTGTTTCATCTTAGACACTGAAAGATCGGAAGCTCTCTTGCAGAATGTTTAATGGATTTTTAATATATGTTGGCAAAATATTTACATCCTAAAATTCAGATTTGTTTTCCTAAAGATCCCTTTTAATATCTAATTTTTGTGTGCACATATGTGTTTTGAAACTAAAAATATCTCTCGTTTTAACGTTCTTGAGTCCATAATTCTATAAGTGCTTGCAAAATTCTATTCTTTATCCATCCCTAACCTGAAATTGTGGTCAGGTTGCCCTTAGAAAACTCCCTTAAAACATTCTTATCTCTCTGTAGCAGTGTCTGATCACATTCTTCACTTCTCCTTTATCTCTTGACCCTGATTAGCCCCTCACAAAGAATGAAAGAGGCCAAATCCTACTTTAGGAAACACTGTAAGTGCACAAATTATATTAGTTGTATTGCCTGGAAAACTTAGAGAAACAATATGGAATACAATTGTACTTACTGACCAATATGCACAATGTATATATCCATGTGAATTTTGTTTTTTATAAAAGAGTTACTATAAATTCATTTATTACTCCAAAAGTTTTTACAGTTAATGAGTACTATTTGTATCGTAAAATTGTCAGATTGGTTTATTTAACAAACAAGCTATTTAGATTTTTGAACAGGTTTAAATGTTAAGTATTCTTATTTTCTATTTTAAGAATATCAGTTTGCCTAACATATTTAGGACAAGAATGCAAGGAGGAGGGATATAAGGAACAGAAAAAAAGTTGATATTACTTGAACAATTAATGAAGATAAAGCATTGTATTTAACTTATTAACTCCCGTAACAGCCCAATGAAAAATTTACAGTTATTTACATTTTATATGTGTAGAAGTTGAAATTTATAGATAAATCCAAAATCAGAAGTTGAAATTTATGGATAAATCCAAAATCACCCAAAAGAGAAAAAGCTAGAAATTGACATCTAACCACTCTGATGCTAAAATGATGTTTTTGTTACAGTGGAGCTGTTCTTTCAAAGCAATTCTTTTACTACATAAAGAGACTAACAAGAATCATTGTATTTGTGCTCAATGCTCAGTAAAACCTCACTTCTCTGAAGTTCTCAGGTAAATGAATTAATTTAAATAACTGAAATTTTTAGACAGTGAATGGTGAGCCATAGGAAAATTTTCCATCAATTAAGATGGAAGTGTATACTTACTTTCATAATAAT
>NW_012141747.1:54240-55294 GCF_000956105.1 Propithecus coquereli
CATGCCTGGCCAAAGCAAAATCCATCATTAACACATATTAATTAGCATTTGTTATGCTTAGGGTTGTCTGAAATTTACGGTGAACAAAATATTGTTCCTGAAACTAAGGAGCTTACAGTTTTACATAAACTGAAGAAAATAGAAAGAGAAGTGGGATATTTATTCAATAGGATCTATCTACTCAACAAAATATTCATAAGAATATAAAGTTGTTTAGGTTATATACCAGTAAGATAAAAAAAATTTGAAAAAATTTTTGAAAAAAAGTGAGGTAAAAGACAAGAAAGGAAATAAAGAGTAGAGCCAAGGAAAGTCAGCAATGGCAGACAATGATTAAAGACTTTCCTAAGATAAAGATAAAGAATTTGCTAAAGAGCTCTGACATTTAGAGACTAAAATAAATTGAGAAGCTCAACAGGAATTATCGTAAAGAGGAATGGATTATTTGATGAGATTTTTAAGTGTAAGTAATGGGGCAAAGATATATTTCACATATAAAAAGCATTCCAGAGTCTGTGGAGCACACTAAAGGACAGAAGTCTCTTTCCCATGAAGGTCTGTGTTTTCTGTGACTCAAGTCATCTTTTAAGTTTTTGCTTAATGAGAGCTGACCTTATTTTCAGAGTTTCTGAGTCAAGTAGAATGCCTCACTGGAAAGTACATAGTAAAAAAATACTAAATAATGACTATAGAATACAAAGAATAAGCAAAATTATGGTGTAAATAAACAATGAAAATGGGGCAAATAATAAATACTCAGGCCTGATAGTTTAAAAAACATCAACTTACAAGCATTCATGATAGTAGCCAAAAGAGAAAGTGCTAGCTCATCAATAACATGGAGTAAAGAAATTATGAATATACTGTGTGCATGTGCACACACACACACACATGTAACATTTTATAAACAATCCTTTTAGAGGATGATAGGGGAAATTTTTTTGGCTATGAGTGGCATGCTACTTCTTCTCCTCAGGTTGCATAAATACATCTAGTGAATTTGAAATCATATCGTTTTACTTTCATAACACTTTTGTTGAACACCTAATCTGTA
>NW_012141747.1:55344-58155 GCF_000956105.1 Propithecus coquereli
GATGGATAACAGACTTAAACCTAAGGCAAGAAACCTTAAGAATTCTAAAAGAAGATGTTAGGAAGACCCTTTCAGACACAGCCTAGGCAAGGAATTCTTGAAGAAGAACCCCAAAGCAATCGCCGCAGCAACAAAAATAAATAAATGGGATATAATAAAATTAAAAAGCTCTGCACTGCCAAGGTCTCTGTAAGTTTTCACTTCTTCCTGTCAATGTGCTTGTGGATATATACCACGCTCTCTTTCCTAAACTGAGACCTCTGATATGACTTAGGACTGTGAATAAAGCAATCAAGCCTGTTAAATTTTTACCCAAAAAAAGATTAAATAAACTTTGACAGAGTACATGAAAGGTTCCAGTATAAGTAAACTTTGTGAACTGTAATAAATTTTTTGACATCTCTGTTCAATTCTCAGAGGTAATTTTGCTCTACTTTGCTTTTAGTTGAATTCCAGATAGATGAGGTTACTGAAGAGTGCTATTGTATATAATTTATTACTGTCCTTGAATCATTGCTATCTTCCAAAATGTTTCATTCATTCATTCAAAATAAGTGTGTACACTTATGTTCAAAACAATTATAAATATTTCTGATGTTATATTTATGGCATTAAATATGAAATGTCCAATTTTGAATCAAAACTGTAGTTTATTATATCTCAAAAAAGAGGTAAAATTAATCAAAGTATCTGCTAAACTATCAACACAGTTTTCTCATCTTAATGGTACCTTGTTTATGCCAGCAGTGAAGAAGCCTGGAGAGCGACTGGCGATGAAATTTCAAAAGGCATTTTCCACAGCTTGTTGAGAATTGAATATTTCTCCTTGAAAGAAGCAGTCCAAAGCCTGGAGGAAGTGGTAGTCAGTTGATGCAAGGTCTGGTGAATAAGGTTGATGACAGAGAGTTTCTAAATCCAGCCTCTGTAGTTTGAGTAGTGTTGTTTGTGTGATATGTGGTCGAACATTGTCTTGTAAGAGGATTGGCCTGTCTTTATTGACCAATCTCTGCTAATTAATCATAAGCATCCTCATCATTTCATCCAGCTGGTGCAGTAGACATCTGCTGATTGACCAAGTTTCATGAAGCCACAGTAGATAACGCCAACGCTGGACCACCAAACAGACACCATTTGCTCTTTTTGATGAATATTCAGCTTTGGGCTATATTCTGGCACTTCATCTTTATCCAACGATTGTGCTGAATGTTTGCAATTGTCAAAAAGAATCAATTCTTCATCACACATAACAATACTTTGTAGAAATTCTTCACTTTTATGTTGTAACAGCAAAGAAGGCAAGCTTCAAAAGATGATTCCTCTTCTGATGCTCATTTAATTCAAGCAGAACCCATCTATCCAGCTTTTCTACTTTGCCAATGTGTTTCAAATGGTCTGATGTTGTTGGAATAGTAACATCAAACTTTGCTGCTAATTCACATGTAGGTTGAAATAGATGCTTCCAACATAGCTTTCAACTCATCATTATCCCCCTTGGTCTCAGGTCACCCATGTGGCTCATTTTCAAGACTAAAATCACCAGAATGAAACTTCTCAAACCATTGATGTACTGTGCATTCATTAGCCACATCATTCTCAAACACTTCATTGATATTTCGAGCTGTCTGTGCCACATTAGTTCCCATGACAGAACTCGTACTAGAAAATAACAAATTTTGACTTATCCATGGTTTCACAAAAATTGCTTTAAAAAACTCTTTGAAAGATAATCACAAGCCAAAATGTGTGTTTGAAAGAATGAGGACATGCCTTCACAATAAAAATAAAACAAGAAGTGTCAAAGTGAAACGTCAGAGATATCAACTATCAAACTTAGTATTAGGCAGGGATGAGGTTATGCAGGTGGCATGGACCAATAAAAATAAAGAGTAGAAACCACAGCAGCAGGAAATGGCAGTTTAGGGACCTTTATTCTGCCAGGGCATGTGTAGAGGAACGGGGAAACTGTCTATGGGTAACCTTCCCCGTTAGCATAGTAAAAATCACACTCCCTAGAGCCATGACAGTTTCAGAGCCAGCCACATAAAGACAGAAAATGGGAGGGTACATGATTCTGGAAAATCTCCACTCGCTTCCCCCAAAAGATAGAAATATTTCATCCACAGCTTAACATATTATTAAGGATTAGCATAAAGAACAGACCCTAACCCTGGGGTGACATTGTTCCTTATTGGAATTGTCTACTTTCTACTGACTTTGAGAGCATACTATACTTTCGATACTCTGTCTTTAAACTTAGAGTCTTCTCCACTTGTGGGAACAGACCTGCTCCTCTCTCTCCACAGAACTTACTTTTGCTTTGCAATAAAAGCTGCTTGTGTGGAAGTGCTTGTTTCTGTCATTATTCTGTCACCACTCTGTCACACTGATCCTGCTTGCGATTCTTCCAAACAACAAGCCAAAGAACCAGGACATCAGTCCCCAAATCAACCCCAACACTTAGTATTTAAGAAAATCTGGCATTTAATACTTAATACCGTCATAATTTAAGATAAACACCAATTGCAAGATGAATTGGTAAATTAAGTGCACTTAAAACAATTTACTGTTTCTTTTTGCATTTTTGTTTATATTAACATGTTTAAAATTTTTAACTATCAAAATGTCTTTATAAGTTTTAAATTCTAACGAAGAATAGTTTTAAATAACTGTAATAACATCTTCTATTTTCTCCTGTATCTGTAGACTTTAAAATTATATTTTTTGCTAAGTCTTGGAAATCTTCCACAGATGAATTGGAATAATGTTTTGTAAAAACTAAAAAAGGTATTTGTCTTACCTCTTGTTTTCAAA
>NW_012141747.1:67289-68486 GCF_000956105.1 Propithecus coquereli
TGGATCTTTGTGTTCCAACTGATGAAAATTTACTGAAGAGAAATGCAAAAAAAGAAAGAACCAAAATTAATATTCTAAGATATTATCACTCTAAAAATTAAAAAATTAAAAGCATAACACACACATACACATGTGCACATGACATTAGTGGAAAAGGCAGAGTGAGAACCTCTAAATATCTACTTCTCTGTAAAAGCAATGACACAAGCAAAATTAGTCAAAATAAATTTTTTCAGAACTTTGGAAATTAATCAAATGTTACCAACAATTTAAGGAGCTCTCGTTCAAAACAAATGTCTGAGTCATGATAAGAATGGCAAAATTGGTCTTTTAGCTAACCTTATTAGTTAATGGTAACAGCCTTTTAATTAACCTTATTTCCTTTCCCTCTACCCAGTTCCACAATACTCTTGGAAACCAATAGTCTCCAAATCATGACGGAAACTGGTATCTTAGCAGCCACTAGAGGAAAAAGAATGAGTTTGGTGCCCCTTGAAAGCCTCCTTCCCAGAGAATTTCATTATTTTACCTGTCTCACAGTTTCTTGAAAACTTCCACTTACAAAGCTTGTCATTATTGACTTGACTCAGAACTCACAATGTGAACAGGCTTTTCCCCAGAGGCAAGGCATTAGCTGAAAACAACCAGTGTCAATTTCTAACACTACAGCCATCTGAGGTGGTGGTAAGAGTTGGGGCAAATAAGTATCTGACTAAAAACTCTTAAAACAAAAAGTTTGAGAATGAGACATCCACAGGAGGATCTGGAAACTCCGGTATATTCCAGGGACTCTAAGAGACCATGTACATGGTGAAGGCTGTGCACGTGCCACAGTTCTTTGCATGCCCAGAAAAGACCTGAAAATACCTTAAGTTTTCACCTTCATTTTGTATAACATGCTCAAAGGCCTGAAAGAAGAGTGTGAACCAAAATTCTATTTGATATACAACAAAACTGTCCTTCAAAAATTAAGGAAAAATCAAAACCTTCCTATATAAACAAAAATTGAGAGAATTTATCCCTGGCAGAACTGCCCTTCAGGAAGCACTAAAGCGAGTCCTCCAATCTGAAGTGAATGGATGCTAACTGGTAAGTTTAATGAAAATGAAGAAACATTCTGTACCAATAAAGTTAACTACACAGGAAAACAAAAAAGCAGTAGCAATGAATTTATTATTTGGAAACTATTTTTTTTCT
>NW_012141747.1:81431-82867 GCF_000956105.1 Propithecus coquereli
AGTCTCCATCATCCTCATTTACCAGCAAATTAATAAACCTCCCTTCCCTACTCCTCAAACCACTTGTCCTCCCTCTTCTGATGCAGCCTTGTGGACAAGTGCAGAACTTTCGGTAACAGTTTCACAACTTCTTGTTCTCAATCCTAAAAAACAAAAATCCTCTTATAATGGAAATGGGCAAAACTGTTCTGAACTGACGTACAGAATTGACTTGTATTTCTAGTGTGTCCTATTTAATGGGAATATGTGTTTGTTTTACTGAAGAATTATTAATGTTTTTTTTGGGGGGAAGGTATAACCCCAGATCTTTCTGAGAAGTTATATAATATACAGTATATACAACATATTATCTTTCAAATAAATGTTAACATTTCTGAATTCCAAAATACATTGGACCCAAGAGTTTCAGATAAGGAATTGAAGATCCATATAATTATCACCACTTTACAGACCAGGACATTAAGTTGCAATGGTACTAAATAGCTTAAAATCAAGGATGGAGTCTGATTTGAAATAAGACACGCTCTTTCCAGAAGCTGTGTTACTAACCACTACACCACAGCTTAGAATGCTTTGGAAAAATAGACTGGGGCTAGATTGGGTCATTTCTTTAGTTCTTAAGAATTTGGGCTTAATTTTGCTGAAAAAAGTAGGAAAAATACTTTATCGTATGCATTTCCAGAAGATTGCTCTAGTAGAATTATATACCAAGTATATTGAAAGGAGTAAAATTTTGTGCCAGGTAAATTGATTTTAAGAGTATAACCATTTACATTTTGAAATGTACCAGAAAACAAATGGTTTTCAAAGAGACTTAAGTCATAGGAGGTGGATGGTATGGACAGATTCTTGTTACCACAGCATATAATGTGTACAATACATTTCCCAGCAGTTTCTTGCTGTGCTCAGAAATGACTTATGCTGTCAGTGGAACAGTGATTATACCCATTAGTGAAATCTAAAAATTCAGCTCAATTAAATTACTTATGCTATTTTTTTCTTTTCCTACGAATATATTTTGACATTCAAGTACATCTTCATGAGCTAACAGAATCTGAAGCAGCTACAATTTATTCTGTTTCTAATTGTGGTTAAATGATTATGTGATTCATCAATAAACAGATAGCTAAGTTTCACAGTATATCTTAGTTTACAGAGAGATTATGACACCATGACATGCAATAATGCAGTAGAGGGAGGAAGTTGAATGCAGATTTGTTATTTCACAAATGCTTCCATAACTTAAAGTTTAATTTAATGTTTTGGCTGAAAGCTGTTATCCTAGCAGAGTACAGAAAAATAAATTTCAAAACATAAATTGTAAGGGAACATAACATTTCATCTCACTCAAGAGGTAGCAATTATTAACAGCCACTTGGCAAGAGAAGACATGGATGGTGAATGTGAATAATTTTTCAATTATGGTATATTCCTTT
>NW_012141747.1:82917-86858 GCF_000956105.1 Propithecus coquereli
GAGGTTGCTGTGAGCTAGGCTGACGCCACGGCACTCTAGCCCGGGCAACACAGTGAGACTCTGTTTCAAAAAAAAAAAAGAATAGATTAGGAAGGAAAATTTCCCATCTCAAATTATCAGACCAGTATTACTCTGATACCAAAATCATATTAAGGCATCAGAAGTAAAGAACATTACAGAATATCCCTTATGAATATATATATATATATGCAAAAATCCTGAAAAATACTAGCAAATCAAATCCAGCAAAATATATAAAGAATTCTAAACCATAAATAACTGGGATTAATCATAGAAATGCCAGGTTTTTTCAACACACAAAAGTCAATTAATATAAGAAATCATATTAATAGAATAGAGGATAAAAGACAATGCTCATCTCAATAGATACAGAAAAAAATTTTAACAAAATTTGACACCTCATCATGACAAAAGCTAAAACAAACAAGGAATAGAAGAAAATTTGTTCAGCCTAACACAGGGAATCTATGATAAAACCAGAGATAACAGCATATTTAATAATAAAAGACTGAAAGCTTTCCCCTTATGATCAGGAAAGAGAAATAACACTACTTAGCTCTGTATTGAATGTCCGAAGATATAAAAGACCCAGATTGGAAGGGAAGCAGGATGGATTTGCAGGATGGATGATACAAGATATCTTTTAAAAAATCAATTGTATTTTTCTATATTTCAATGAACAATCTGAAAATAAAATTAAGAAAACAATGTAATTGACAATAGCACCAAAAATAATGAAACATTTAGGATATTAGTAAGAAATTTTACCAAAATATACAAGACCTAAACTAAAAACTAAAAAACATCATTACAAATAACTAAAGAATAGTTGCAGGACTCACACTTCTTGAATTCTGTCAACCTTAAATAACAAGACTCAGAAAATATGATTAGGTATAGAGTTTATTTCTGTCTCAAAGCTTGAGCATAGCCACTTGACAGCATAGATTCAAGTTGCCCTAAATATACATTCTGATAAGCAGCAGTTACAAACAGGTTTTTAAGAAAATAGAAGAGGCAGTTCCTAAGTTGTTTACCAATAATTTACATTAAAATATCATAAACTATTGATGGGCCATACATTATTCTTTGTATCACAAATCCAAGGAATGTGAAGATAATGGGCAAGGCAGCTAGTCAGGAACAAAATGCCTTTAAACCATTGCCCTTGGGCATGGGGGGTGTAAATGAAGTCTCCTATTCATTTCTCTCTGGGCCTGATGAATTTGCATACCTCACAGAGTTCAGATCACTCTAAGCTATTTTCCTTTTTTCATTTCAAAACGTACTACAAAGCTACTGTAATCAAGACAGTATGGTACAGGCATAAGGATAAACATATAGATGAAATAGAATCAGGAGTCCAGAAAAATAACATTACATTTATGGTCCAGTGATTTTAGACAAGTTTTCCAAGACAACTCAATGAGGAAGGAATAGTCTTTCCAACAAATGATGCTGAGACAACTGGATAGTCACATGCAAAAAAAGGCAATTAGAACCCCTACCTAACACTTTAAGAACTAAAACATTAAGACCTAAATGTCAGAGATAAAAATATAAAACTCTTAGGAGAAAAGAGTTGCTCTTAGGAGCAAACTTTGATTATCTTTTGTTAGACAATGGTTTCTAAAATACGGACCCAAAAGTATAAATGACAAGAAAAAAAAATGATAAATTGGATTTATCAAAAATTAAAACTTTATGCTACAAATTACACTATCAACAGAATGAAAAGACAACCCACAGTATGGCAGAAAATATTTGCCAATCATATATCTGATAAGGGAATGGTATTGAGAATAACACAAAGAAATCTTAGAAATCAAAGATAAAAAGACAATTTAAAAATGAACAAAGTATTTGCATAAGCGTTTCTTCAAAGAAGATATGTACATGGACAATAAACATGTAAAAAGATGCTCAACATTACTAGTCATCTGGAAACAAAAACTAAGCCACAATGAAATACTACTTCACACCCAGTAGGATGGCTATAATTAAAAAGAAGTACAATAACAAATGATGGCAAAGATGTAGAGAAATTGGAACCTTCATATGTTGCTGGTGTCAATACAAAATGATGCCACTAATTTGGAAAACAGTTTCACACTTCCTCAAATGACAAATATATCATTACCATATGATCTAACAAATCCATTCTTACATATTCATCCAAGAGTACTACAAACATATGTCTACACAAAAACTTTTACATGAATGTGTATAGCTACATTGCTCATAATAACTAAAAAGTAGAAAAACCCAAATGTTCATCAACTATAAATAAATAACTAGTGAGTGGTATAGTCACAAAATGGAATATTACTTGGCATTAAAAAGTAAGGAAGTACTAATACATGTTGCAAAATGGATTATCTTTGAAAAATTATACTAAGTAAAAGAAGCCAGACACAAAAGGCCACATACTGTATGGTTCCGTTATATTGAAATGTCAGAATAGGGCAATTTAGAGACACAGAAAGTAGACTAGTGGTTCCCAGTGGCTGGAGGGAGGGGAGAGTGAGACTGTGACTGCTAATGGGGGTAGAGTTCCTTTCTGGAGTGAGCAAAATGAACTGGAATTTATCAATAGGAACAGCTGCACAACTTTGTGGATACGCTAAAAACCAATGAATTGTACACTTTATAATAGTGAATTACATGCTATGTGAATTTCAGTAACAACAAAATACATACATGCACACAGAATTTAAGTTAAAATATAACAAACAAGTAACAATTTACAGCCTGGACACAAGAAAATCACATTGAAATGTATATTGAACTAGTAAGTAGAAGTTTCATTCAATGAACATTTCGAATTTAGAAGAGGGAAAAATATAATATGGAAGTTATAAGAATTCTTTATAAAACAACTAGAGTTAATATGAACCTTCAAAACCTTGTGAAGTAAGGATATTAGAGAAAAAATGTCATGACTTAAGGAAAGGCATAGGACAGAAATATGGAAATGTGGGTAGTTTAATTAAGAGATAGTGGGTAAACACTTTTGCAGCAGTTGTGGATTCTTATTAGCAAAAGAGTAGAAATTATAATTATGGAACCAAAATATATCACCTGATCACTAGGTGCCTGACATAGTTGTAAAGTCTTAACAAATTACAACCAATTTAGCTTTACAAATACTATGGCATATTTATAATTCTTCTGTAACAAAGGGAACAAGGTGAAAAAGGGTAAAAATGTTTTATGAGCTATGTCTTTAAAACCTCCCCTACTCTTTTTGGGAAGTAAAACCTGCATCCCGGCCAAGGCCAGTAATCAGAGGGGCAGGAGAATGAACTTTGTTCTTTGTACCACAGGAGATGGCTCAACGGAATTGTCCAGGCAAAGGTCACGAGATTGTCTTTGCAGGAGATGGGATGGATCAGAACCATCAACTATAGTTAACACATTAACTGCCACACTAGAAAAAAAAATTTTCCCTGGGGCCATGGTGTTTTATTATGATAATAGAATAAAAACTTTGAAAACAAAACGATCCTTTCTAATTTAATGAAAAATTTGTTATTTTTTATTGTTTTCTGTGTGTGAGATATATGCAACTCACGTGGCACTAGAATCAATTTTTGCATTGCACACCACTTCAGTTGTATTCGACTTAGAACATACTTAGCAAATTTGTTTCAGAGAATTGAGTCTTCATATGCTTCATGAGGTCCTGGGCTCAAAGCTAGCGTGAGTTAATAAAACTCACCTGGCAGTTAATGTACTAAAGAGCAATGGCCTGAAGTTAAAAACACTCTCTTTTAAAGCTCTGTATTTCTGCTTATAGATAGGATGATAGCACTTTAAGACAAGAGTCTCCATCATCCTCATTTACCAGCAAATTAATAAACCTCCCTTCCCTACTCCTCAAACCACTTGTCCTCCCTCTTCTGATGCAGCCTTGTGGA
>NW_012141747.1:86908-88294 GCF_000956105.1 Propithecus coquereli
TTTAGATTCAAAGACATAAACAGTTTGAAAATGAAGGCAAAAAAAAGTAAATCATTCAGACGATAACCAAAAGAGAACTGGACTGGATATACTAATATAGGTCAAAATTGAATTTAAGGCAAAATTGACACTAGAGACAAAGAAAATAGGGTCAATCCATCAGGGAGATGTAAAAATTGTAAACACATATAAACCTAACCACAGAGCCCCAAAACAACTGAAGCAAAAACTTATAGAACAGAAGGGGGAAACAGACAATTCAACAATTATAGCTGAAGATTTTGTCAAAACTGCAAGGGGTTCCAGTCTAGGTGCAGTTGTTCTTTGCATAAAGATCCAATTACTAAGAAAATGAGGATTGTCAAAGAAGAAAGAAATTTTTAATATGACAGAAGTCTTGTAGGGAGAACAAGAGAAACTGCCTCAAATCTGTCTCTCTAACTAATGGAGATCATGGGCTTTTTAAGGAAGGACAACATGCCTTGGGGCAGGTCCAAGGGGATGGTGAGTTCTTGCATGGGGGAGGTCTGCCCTGGAGACCAGAATCTCAACATCTTTGTCTTCAGAAAATCCATAATTTCAGACAAATAACTGAAAAGATCAAGTAGTTAGTTAAGGGAAAGGATTCATGAAGTCAGTTTCAAAGACACCAATATCCCATTTTCAATAATGGATAACAAAACTAGATGTAACATCAACAAAGAAATAGAAGACTTGAACATCCTAATTAACCAACTAGATACAATAGACATCTCTACAATATTCCACCCAACATAAACATTTTTCTCAAGTACACATGGAATATTCCCCTGGATAAATTATATATTAGACTGTAAAACAAGCAATGATAAATTTAAAAAATTAAAATTATAAAAAAAAATCTCCAATCACAATGAAATAAAATGGCAAATCATTAATAGAATATTTCATTAAATTCACAAATATGTGGAAATTAGGCAATCAATAAATCTGGCAAAATATTAGCTAGACTTTCTACCAACAAAAGAAAGAAGAATTAAGTTACCAAAATCAGTAATGAAAGGAGGAACATTGCTACTAACCTTACAGAAATAAAAAGGTTTATAAGGGGATATTATGATTACATACATGCCAATAAATTAGATATTTAGATAGAATGGATCTATTTCTAGAAAACACAAAACTACTAAAACTCATTCAGAAAGAAATATAAAATCAAAATAAACCAAAACAAGTAGAGATTTCCGTAGTAATCAGAAAACCACCCACAAAGAAAAAAACCCAGGCCCAGATAGCTTCACTGGTGAATTCTACCAAACTTTTGAAGATTAACACCAATGGTTCATACACTCTTCAAAAGAATAGATTAGGGGCCAGGCGTGATGGATCACACCTGTAATCCTAGCA
>NW_012141747.1:100429-102550 GCF_000956105.1 Propithecus coquereli
TTCTTCCCTACAAGATCTAGAAACTACTAATCTGCCACCTGTCTCTATGGATTTTTCGAATTCTGTACATTTCATATCTAATGTAATCACACAATATATGACATTCGTGTCTGGCTTCTTTCACTTGGTGTAATTTTTGAGGTGCGCTCCTGTTGTAGCATGTATCAGTACTTCATTCCTTTTTATGGATGTAAATCATTCCATTGTATCTATATCCCACAATTTGTTTATTGATGGACATTGGGCTGTTTCTACCTTTGGCAATTGTACTAGTACTGAGATGACCATGCATGTACACGCACTTCTTTAAATATCTCTAGTACCTGCAAATGGCACTCTTTTTGAAAATAGGGTCTTTGCAGATGATCAGGATAAGATGAGGCCATGACAGTGGGCCCTAATCTAATATAACTGGCGTCCTTACAAAAAGGATACATTTGGACAAATAAAGTGACATGTACAGAAGAAAGATGATTTGAAAATGCAGGGAAAACTCCATCTAAAAGCCAAGAAAACACCTGAGGCTACCGCACTACAGGAAAGAGACACGGAACAGAGTCTTCCTCATGGCCCTGAGAAGAAACTGACCTGGATGAATACTTGATTGTGGACTTCTAGCTTCTTGATCTGTCAGCAACTAAATTTCAGTTGGTTAAGTCACCATTTTGTGATACCTTGTTATGACATCCCTAGGAAACTAGTACAACTAATAAATAATAATGTCAAGCACTGTTTCATGTGCTTATTGGCCATTTGTCTATCTTCCTTGGAGAAATGTGTACTCAAATTCTATTTTCCTGTTTTAAATTGGGTTGTTTGCCTTATTGTTGAGTTGCGAGAGTTAGTTATATATCTGAATACTGTGATCTTGTCAGATAAATAATTTGCAAACATATTCTCTTATTTTGTGGGTTATCTTTTCATTTCTAGACATGTCTTTTGAAGCAGAGAGTTTTTAATTTTATGAAGTCCAATTTATTTTTTGTTTCTTTTTAACTCATTTGTTTGATGTCCTGAGATTCTCCTTCCATAAGCAGAAAGGAAAGGGTAGAGTAACCAAACTCTCTCATTAGTTCCTCTGACATCTTTGTCACCTGTCAGGGGAACAAGTATCCCCTTTGTTAACAGCAAAAAGATAAAGCATTCAAAACACAGCCTCTGAAGATTTCCTAAGTAAAAGATGGAAAAGGCAATGGATGCCAACATTCAAAGAAGAAATATGATTTCCACACTCCAGACTTGCACGTCTAACTGAGTATTGTTAAGGAGGATGTCTTCTATACACTTGCCTGCAGCTTGGGTTTTCAAATGGAATGCTGAGGTTCTCCGTAGGCATAGGCATTCCCCAAAGGACTTGTTGGAAGGGAGCTTCATGTGGAAAGCAGGAACTAAACTTTGGATTTATCATGTTTTGGGCTCCGTTTTATCATACATAATTTATAATTGTTATATTTTATTGATGAATTGACCCTTTATCAACATATAATTACCTTGTTTTTCTCTTGTAACAATTTCTCATATGAAGTTTATTTGTCTGATATTATATTGTCACCTGGATTGCTGTTGGTTACTAATAGCACAGAATCATTAAAGCTGAGTGGTAGATTGGAAGAGAGCACTGGGCTGGGGGTCTGTAGAATAGGTTTCACCACTGACCGACCTTGTATGTGACTCCAGGCACATTCCCTCCACTCCATGAGACTCCGTGTCCATTCCGTAGCAGGGCCCAGACTAGATTCCCCTATCTTCATTCACCCCTTTATAATTTATTTTTATTCTTTATATATGCACACGCATTTTAACCATTTATAAGTATACAATTTAGTGGCGTTAATTACATCCATAATGTTGTATACACATCAGAGTTTGCATTGAATCTTTAGATTACTGTGGGTAGTATTTATATCTTTAAAAAACATGCATTCCTAACCATGAACATGGGATGCCTTTCCATTTATTTAGTTCTTTTTAAATTTCTTTCAGTAATACTTTGTAGTTTTCAACGTACGAGACATTCTTCTTCTTGGTTAACTTTATTCCTAGGTATTTTATTCTTTTAGATTTGATAATAAATCAAACAGTTTTCTTAATATTATTTTCAGATTGCTCATTGCAGATGTA
>NW_012141747.1:103414-106537 GCF_000956105.1 Propithecus coquereli
CATTTTCTAGCATCTTATTTTCAATATATCTGTAATTTTGGATCTACATCTCTTGTAGGCAGCCTATAATTGGATCATCATGTTTATTGATTTTTCTAACTTTTGATTGAAGAGTTTAATCTATTTAAATTTGATATAAATTATCATGAGGAAAGACTAACTTCTGCCATTTGGTCTTTTGTTTTCTGAATATCTCAAACATTTTTGTCCCTAATTTCCTCCATTACTGCTTCCTTCGTGCTTAGTTGATTTTTGTAGGAATCATTTTGATTTCTTTTTGTGTATATATTTTAGAATTCAGTGACTGCCATCAGATTACATTAAACATTCTAAATTCATAATAATCTAACTAAAATTGATAGGAACTTGACATTAATAGCAATAATTTTTATAACAACAGCAATTCATTTTTATATATTTTGTACCCAATAACATGCATTTATAATTATTTCTATACATTAATTTTTAAATTCTGCAGGAAATAAGAAATGGAGTTACAAGCCAAAATGTAATAATATGTGATTTTACATATGGCCATGTATTTACATTTACCATTTACCTTTATTTCATCACAGGATTTTGAAGTGATGTCTAATGTTCTTTCATTTCGACCTGAAAGTATCACTTTACCATTCTTACAGAGAAAATCTATTGGTAATAAAGTCTCTCAGTGTTTGTTTGTCTGAGAATGTCTTGATTTCTTCCTCATTTATAAGGCCTTGTTTTCCTGGACATAAAATTTTTGGTTGGCAGTACCGTAAATATGTTATCCCACTGTCTTTTGGCCTCTATGGTTTCTAATGAGAAAGTGGCTGTTTATCTTATGGAGGCTTCTTTGTATATGATAAGTCACCTCTCATGCTGCTTTCAAGATTCTTTCTCTTTCTTTGGCTTTTAGCAGTTTGATTATAATGTGTCTTGGTGTTGGTCTCTAACTTTTTTCTATTTGGAGTTCATTGAGTTTCTTGTACTTTTTGATGAATATCTTTCATTAAGTTGGGGAATTTGTAGCCATTATTATGTATGCATTCTTTTTCACACCTTCTCTAGACAGAGCCCCATCCTCTTGGGCCCTTCCCCAGGCTCCAGCTTTGCCAGGGAAAAGGGCGGTGACTGAGCCATGATTTCCCATTCCGGCTGGACTGTAGGCTCTGGTGTCTCTGCCCTCTGTCAAACAGTCACCTTCCCCAAGTCTCACGACTCCTCTCACCCCTCCCTCTCTCTTTATTCTTGTTTTAAAATCCCATAATTTATGTGCAGATCTGGCTGATGGTGCCTCTTAAGTCTCTTAGATTTAGTTCACTTTTCTTATTCTCAGTCTGTTTCTCAGACTGGGTAATTTCAATTAACCTATCTTCAGTTGCAGTAATTATTTCTTCTGGCTGCTCAAGTTTTCCATGGAACTTCTCTAGTGAATTTTTCTTTCAGTTAATGTTGCTTTTACCTCTAGAATTTCTGTTTCCTTTCTTTAAATTACTTATAACTCATTATTGATATTCTTATTATGTTCATTTGCTGTTTTTCTGTTGTCTTTTATTTCTTTGTCCATATTCTCCTTTAAACTTTGAACATAGTAAGACAGTTATTTCAATGTCTTTGTCTACTAAATAAAATGTCTTGGATTCCTCAGGGATGCTTTCTGTCAATTTACTGTTTTTTGATGGGCCATACTTTCACATTTTTGCATTCACCTTGTAATTTTTTTCTTGAAAATTGGATATTTGGGTATTGTAATATGATAACTGTGGACACTACATAGTCATACTTTTCTAGTGTTTGCTGTTTTTTTTTTTTTAAATATTATCATTGTTGTTGAAGTCTGTAGTAGTCTATTTGTTTAGTGACTTTCTCAAACTGTTCTGCAAAGACTAGTCCTTGTCATGTGTCATCACTGATGCCTCCATTCCTCCTTATCTCATGTTTAGTTAGTGTTTTGACAGAGATTTCCTTCAATTCTAGGTGCTAAAGGGATAAATAAAGACTTCTCCTGGTCTTTTTTATTGGCTCTGTGCTGGGGAATTCCTTCAACACTTAGGCTTCTACTGAGCCTAGAGGTCAGCCTGAAGTGAAAGCTTAGGATCTTCTCAGGCTTTTTCTGAGGACCATCTTTCCCTGAGCATCCACACAGCCTTTAAAATATCTCATTTATGGGTATTTTCCATGTACTAAAGTAATTCTTCCAAGATTTTGTTCCCAAGTCTAGGAAAGTCTATTGTAGATCTTGCCCATAATCTCTTGCCCAGGTATTTTCAGGGTGTTAGTTCACCTGCAGTGTTTTCAAGCAATGCCCACTGCTTTTCCACCCTGACATTTGAGTTAGGGGAAACAGAGAAAAGCACCATGTGTTAATCCTTCAAGTAGCCTCTTGAAAGATTAGAAAAGACAGACAATGATTTGTGAATAGAAATGGCTCTGTTTCCTCTAGAATAAGGGATCACAGTACTACTCTAAAAACTCAGTTTTCCTCTTCAAGATACCCACCATGCTGCGAGAGACAAGTAAGGATAAAGCCACAAAGCTTTCCTACCATTTGAAAATTGCCTTTTCTTCATTCAGCATTCTTTGGTTGCTGTAACCTCTGACTATTTACCAGATTTCTGTCAAAGTTAATTCTGACAATTTCTGCTAGTTTTCAATGTTTCTGTATGCAAATGGCCTACTCTACCAAGAAGACGAGTCTTCTTTTTTGAAAGAAATTTTCACTGGATATAGAATTTTAAGTTAAAATTCCTTCAGAATCTTAAAGATGTCATTAAATAGTTTGTTGCCATACATACGATCTGATCGATCTTCTTCAGTCATTCTTATCTGTTTTTCCTTATGGATATAATGTGCCTTGCTCCACCACCCCATTTTTCACTCACTGCTGCCATTTTGAAAACTTTTTTCATTCATTATTGTTTTTAGGATTTGATATTTATGTGTCTTGAGGTGAGTGTGTCTGTGTGTGTGTCTGTGTGCATGTGCATGTCTTTGTTTTCATTTTTATTAATTTTGGACCACTTTTGGCTATTATTTCCTCGAAAAATTTTCTGCCTCTACCCTTTTGGGGATTACAATTGGATTTATATTAGACATATTAATATTGTCTCATAGGTCATTAAGGTACAATTTTTATTTTTT
>NW_012141747.1:106587-108310 GCF_000956105.1 Propithecus coquereli
ATGTTTTGGCTGAAAGCTGTTATCCTAGCAGAGTACAGAAAAATAAATTTCAAAACATAAATTGTAAGGGAATATAACATTTCATCTCACTCAAGAGGTAGCAATTATTAACAGCCACTTGGCAAGAGAAGACATGGATGGTGAATGTGAATAATTTTTCAATTATGGTATATTCCTTTACTTACAATGTAACTAATTAAATCAGAAAGGTTGATTACAATAACAGGCATTAAATCCTTATTGGTTTGTGAAATCTATTTTAGTGTGTTATCTTAGCATATAGCTTGGATTGATATTCATTGGCTTGCATGGATATCGTGTGCATGGGTCTGTAAATATGGCAGAGAGCTTCAACCATTGTGCCACTTCTCTGTGATCTGCAAACACACATGCACACACATACACACAACGACCCATAAAAAGTCTACAATTACGCTGATAATTTCCTATGTAATATAAATGTGTCTTTCCAAAATAATTTGAGAAATAAACATTCAAGTTTTATTCTTTCTACCTCCTATCAAATCCAAGATTATAAAGAGTGAGGTAGAAATGTAAAGTGTAATTTTAACACCACCTCGTGTTTGTTTTCGCGTGTGCAATATATTTGTTTAATAGATTTGTTATTTTAGAATAATTTCAGATTTATAGAAATTTGAGAAATAATAGAAAGTTCCAATATTCTTCATACCCTACCCTACAATAAAAATCATACAGCAGTATGATACATTTGTCACAATTAATAAACCAATATTGATACATTATTAACTAAGGTCCATAATGTATTAAGATTTTCTTATTTTTTACCTAATATTTTTCTGTTTAAGGATGCCATCCACTCAGTCATCATGTCTTTAGGCTCCTCTTGGCTGTGTAAGTTTCTCAGACTTTCCTCAGTTTTGAAGACCTTGAGACTTTTGAGGAGTACTAGTAAGATACTTTTGGGGAAATTAGGATTTTGTAATTAACATATGACTAATGTTTACTCAGAGGTAGTCTGCGATTATGTGCTATTAGGAGGGTGACTCTAGAGGTAAAATACCATTTTATGCACAGTACATATCATCAACATGACTTTATCGCTGTTGATGCTAACCTCGATCAACTGGCTGAGATGGTGTTTGTCAGATTTCTCCATTTAAAGTCACTCTTTTTTCCTCTTTCCATTACGTACGCTTCGAAAGAGCCACTATAAGGCAATACTTAAATAATAAGTAGTCAGACTTCACCTGGAGCATTAAAAATTATTTAGAACTAATATGCAAGGAATATTTGTCTCTTCTCCCCTTGTATTTATATATTCAACCATATTTTAATAAATTTGGGCTCATGAATGTATATTTTATACTTTGTATTATATAATATTCCAGTACAGCATTGTTTATTTTCTCAAATTGTTCAAGCTTTGGCCATTGGGAGCTGTTTCATTTGGCTGCTATGTACTTTTCACACCCATTTTTTTTTCCTTTAGCACTTTCTTGCTTTCTGACACTACAAGATGTTCCAGGCTCATCTTGCATATTTCTTACCCAAGTGCTCAAATCAGCCACTTCTTCAAGAATGCTTGGGATATTATTCTAAATAACATATTGGGATGAAATTCACATAACATAAAATTAACCATTTTAAAGTGAACAATTCAGCAGCATGTAGTACACTCATAATGTTGTAAAAATAGTACTTCTATCTAGTTCCAAAATATTTCATCTCTCCTAAGTAAATT
>NW_012141747.1:119270-120544 GCF_000956105.1 Propithecus coquereli
AAGGATTGCTTGAGCCCAGGAGTTTGAGGTTGCTGTGAGCTAGGCTGACGCCACGGCACTCTAGCCCGGGCAACACAGTGAGACTCTGTCTCAAAAAAGAAAAAAAAAAATGCTAAGTATGTGTGAATTCATAATACATTTGTAGGCTTTTTGTTTATTTGTTTTTGGCTTATTCCACTGTTTTAAAATCAGACATGATTTAGAACATTCCCACTTTTTTTCTGAGATCTTCTGAAATCTAATAATTAATTATATGGCTCCTGTACCCTTCACAAGTTACTTGAAACTTTAGCATTCAATGAGGTCACAAGCCTCATTGGCAGGAACCAGGTCTGTCTCCTCTCATTTATTCCCACACCCCTGATACTGATGACACACATATATTGATGCCAACTAAGTGATTTTAGACAGCTTCCAAATGTCTTTTAAAAGCACTCTTGTGCTTGTTCTCATTTTACTTATTCAATTTTGTTGTTGTTATTTGTTTAAGGATCTGTATACTAAGAAAAGAGTAAATTTGATTTAATAAAAATTCTGGACCCATCTTTTTAAAGTATCTTAGATTACTCAGGTCTTGTTTCAGTATTGGCTGGAAAAATATTATATCATGGAAACCTGCTGAATAGATTATTGCTCATTAGCACAGATAAACTCGGGGTGATCCAAGATGATGGCATTATATTTGTATATTATAAGAACAAATAATTTTTTAAAATATATATTTAGTTGTCAGGTCATGAAAAAGAAGTGTTTTTAAAACATTAGGATATGCTTCCTCTGTGGTAAGGATCCATCAGAATTATGCTATCCCTTCTTTTTAATTGGAATTGTGTAGTATTCATTTACATGTATTTGTGAGATAGAATATAATACTGTACTTTTCATAGACCTTGTGGAAATAACTGATTATTTAATCAAAGATTAACCATATGGTATCTTTGAAAAGATAGGTAGCAAATATTTAGTAACATTATACCTTTCTGAGACAGAAAAAATTAGAAAGAAATAAAAGTTCACATCATAAAATAGAAATATATACTTCTGTCCCCAAGCCCTGGGCCATGAACCAGTACCAGTGTGTGGCCTGTTAGGAACCAGGCCACACAGCAAGAGGTGAGTGGCAGGTGAGTAAAGCTTCATCTGTATTCACAGCCGCTCCCTGTGACTCACATCACCACCTGAGCTCCACCTCCTATCAGATCAGCAGTAGCATTAGTTGCAGGAAAACACGCTCAGAACTCCCACTGATTCTGCATTAGGGGTGAGTTGTATAG
>NW_012141747.1:120594-124366 GCF_000956105.1 Propithecus coquereli
ATTATTAATTACACTAATATATTTACTGTGTTAATTACTGAAGTTGCTTTAAAAGTGTTTATCTATTCTTAACACTTTGTACAATATATTAGAGTTATTAATAGATTATGCATGTGATTTTATCTAAGCAAGACCTCTAGGATGTAGACTCAAATTTAAAAAAAAACTGTAGCTGTATCATACATCTGACTCAAGATAGCTTGAGAATAGATAATTTTATGGCTCAACATTTATACAAATTAACACATCAAGTAAAATTGTTTTCATAGGCTCGGTTCTCATCACATATTTTAAAAGATAATCATTCTCATCTTAAAAAATTTCCTAGAAACTACCAAGGAAGTGGTCTGAAATGTTGAAAACTTTAAGTCTGAAAATAGTAATAAGCATGGATGTGAAGTACATCCAAGCTCTGGAGTGTATGCTGTGGTCTGAATGTGACCACCAAAATCCATATGTTGAAACTTAATTGACAATGTGGTGGTACTAAGAGGTAAGTCTTTTAAGAGGTGATTAAGTCATGTGGGCAGAGCCCACATGAATGAAATTAGCCACCTTATAAAAGGGCTGGAGGAAACTAGCTAGGCCCTTTTTCCTCTCTGTCCCTTTTGCCGTGTGAGGACACTGTGTTTGTCTCCTCTGGAGGACACAGCATTCAAGGTGCCATCTTGGAAGCAGAGACCTAGTCCTCACCAGCAACCAAACCTGCCAGAGCCTTGATCTTGGACTTCCGGCCTTCAAAACTATAAAAAATAAATTTCTATTGTCTGTAAATTACCCAATCTCAGGTATTTTGTCATTGCAGCATAAATGGACTAATACATAATATAAGGCACAGTTTAAATTTGTGTGCATATCTGATATGACATGAGGTATTAGAGGAGTTGACTCATGAGGCTAACCTATAAAGTATATTTCTCTAAACACATTTCCACACTCTGCTTCTCTTTTAAGCATCTGCAGGTAAGGCACTTTCATTAGTTTGAAAACTTAAAGGGAAGATTGATAAATTAACGTTCATCAACTTGCCAATAACTTCCAGAGATTAAGAGGCCATTGGAAACATATCAAGAAACATATCAATGGAGGTTTAGGAATCTCTGTCTGAGGTATTTCGAATTAACAGCTAATGAATGTTTTAAATAGATTTTTTTAGAGGGGGGTGAGATGAGAGTGAGTAAAAATTAACAACAAAAAACCTGTATTTTGCATAGTGGAAATTTGACATGTTTACACAAATAATACTTTGATAAGAAACCAGAATCCTTAGTTGTATTTACACAGTAAAATTGCAATGCATATAGAAAAGACTAATAAACACATATGCATGTTACTGGAGGTCTGCATACTTTTTAAAATGTAACTTGATAATCGAGGCGACAATACAATAGTCCCCCCTTATCAGCAATTTTGTTTGCCATGGTTTCAGTTACCCACAGTCTACCATTGTCTGAAAAGATTAAATAAAAATTTCCAGAAATAAACAATCCTTACCTTTTAGGTTGTGAGCCACTCTGAGTAACATGATGAAATCTTTCACTGTCCAAGTTCATCTCACCTGGGACATGAATCATCCTTTGTCCAGCATAGCCATGCTGTAATATGCTACCCACCCTTGACTGTATTGGAAACAACAGTACAGATACGGTTTGGTACTATCCACAATTTCAGGCATCCACTGTTCATCTTGGAATGTACTCCACGAAGACAAGGTACAGATAAACTATTGAACTGTGTTTCTATTTTAAATGTGCAGGTAATAACAAGCCCATTTATTATGAAGTTGCACTATTGTGTACTTAATGTTTTGTTAAACCAGCCATGAGTTAATTTTCTATCACATATAAATGTATCAGTATCAATTAGTACAATTTTTTCACACCCACCTACCCACCCACATGCACGCACACTTTTCTTGTTATTATTCAGTAAAGAGTAACAAGAAAAGAAGTATTTTTGTAGCTGGTACCCATGGAATATTTAAGCTGAAGAAAATGAGTGTTATCTCTACAAAAGTTGAATTGAATGGACAGTATATAAGAAAACTATCTTTCTTGAATTTTTAGAATCTATGTATGCCGAATAAGAATCATTAAAATATAAATATTGAAGAAATCTATCTGTAGTAATAAGTTTATTTATAGTCAATGGGTTTAGTGAAGGCAAGAAGATAGTTCTTATATAGGCAAAAGTGAATATACAGTTTCAGAAATGTGGTACATGATTATGCGGTTCTGAGGTTCTTGACTCTTGAGAGTCATTTTATAACTTGAAATCTTTCTTTTTTTTTCTTAAAGAAATATTTATCCCCAGTCCTTTGCAAAATGATACGTTATTGGCCTTCGCGAAATTTTAAAATAATACGAATGTAACAATTTATGACATAGCTTCATATTGTTTTCTTCAATACTACAAACGTGTTTGTTTATTTCTTAGGTATTTCTTGAAACTGCAGCAATTACTATCCCTTGTCCAAAGTATACCGATTATAACAGTGAACTTGAAAAGAAAAGAAAATGTTGTTGAATCTCTTAGAACTCTGAAAAAAAATTGATTCAATTACCACTTCTGGTCAGTAAGTTGGGCACAAAATATTGGAAGGCAGCGGCAACAACAATCTTCATCTATGCTATCCTGTGTATGTTCACTTTGGATAAAGAAACAAATTCTTTAGTGTACTGCGCTCCAAACATTTTAACCTTTAAGTAGAATAGTTTGCTGGGGTTGCAGCTCATAATGTTAAGATAACATTTTAGTGACTGAAAATAATTTTTTAAATTAATTTGTCTTTGAAAATTTGTCAGTATTCTCCTTAAAATGCATATGGGCACATGCATAGTATAGATTACATGACTATGAAATATAAAGTTTATATCTATAGTTTTGTCATAAATTTGTTTAACATTGTTTTTTATCTCAGCATCCAATTTTAGATCTGACATAAGTTGTTTGAAACTCAGTTGTACCCAGTCAGCTTTGGTTTCTTTAAAGCTTCCCCTCCCCATGTGTTTATTTGTGATAAAACCCATTTTTTCTTCATCTTTTTTTTGACCCCAAATCCAACACATCCCAGAGCTTCTGACCACAATAAAACCTGCTGGTCAACAACAGTCGTGTAAATCAGTTTCCCCTTTTCAGGGTTTTCCCATGGGAAAGCCTAAGGGATAATGTCCATGGACCTTAATAAGGACATAGTCCTACAGGTTCACATGAACGCTCTCTGTCTCTGTCTCCCTCTCCCTCTTCCCCCAAGCCCCACTGGTTGAGCTTCTTGCTGACTCTAGACTTCTCCCCAGCCTCCCATTGGCACCTGACACCTGTAACCACTCTGGCACCTGTGAGTAGCAAATTTCTTCACTGCTGTGAGTTTCATGCATTTTGATTTTACTTTCTCATTATGTCTTATCTGACACACACCCCATCCAGACCTTCCTCCTGGTCAGGGCAAAGATAGAGCTATGGCTACTCTCTCTCTCTCAAGAGAGAGAGAAACCTCAAGACCAAATTAATAAGATTAAAAGCATAACATAACAATATGAAATATAACAAATCTCCCAAGATTTTCCTACTAAAAAGCTGGAGTTTAGTTATTCCATAAAGAAAAGAATGAGATTCTCCCAATTTTACCAAACATATAGAAAGATCCAGGAATATTTCACTAGATTTTAACCATTTAACTAAAAGCAGCAACTAACCAAAAACAAGCCTTTTTGTAATCTTGTAATAAGACATAGTTAAAATATTTTTCTCCTTTTAATTCTTGCTAATTTTC
>NW_012141747.1:126141-132072 GCF_000956105.1 Propithecus coquereli
AAGTAAGAAAATGTAGAACTACATAGAGAGATAATAAGTAAAAATTATTAAAGAGTATTCTATCTAGGTAAGGAAAAACAAGGTTAACATTTTTATTGTCTAGATAATACATGTGCCTTGTTAATGAATGGCTTGATGCAATTGTGGACAATATATATAAAAGCAAATAAATGTAGAGATTTACATACAATATAAACAAAAGAGAATTGTTAAGAAATATTCTTCAGTTAAAAAAACAGAGACAATTATATAAATTTTTAAGAGCAGTACAAATTCCCATACACTACTTTCAAATAGAAAAAAAAATAAAAAATAATAAATAGCATGGCTTATATGACCCTAGTGCATCAAAATGCACAGGCTTACAAAATTTAAAGGCTTTAAAATGATACTCCACAGTATCATTGGTGGTTGTGAATGAGGACTGTTTTTTATTATTGTTTTTAACATTTCTGATTATATATCCTTTCAGAGGGTATTTCTAACATTAATGTTCTATATCATATTGCTTCTCTTATTAGGGCACCTAAAATATTGAATTAGATGTCTTTTTTACTTAAGTTATGCAGAGGAACAAAGTCTTTTATTTAGTTTTAAAATTTGCCCTTTGTAAGTGGACATAGAAGTACATTTTCTATGGATTTAATTTAAAAATGTAATTCTTTGAGTTCGATGAGGTATAAAAGTAGACTTGGCATAAGTTTTACATTTGATAAAGATAACTTAATAAAAATACTTGCCAAAAATAATCACGATGCTTTAACAAGTGATTTAAAATATATCTCAAGAAATTTTTAGCTATTTATTTAACTTTTAAGAGTACAACTGAATAGATAATGACTCACATACAGTGCATCATTTTAATTGTTAAGACTTGTCTAATTTATTAGATAGTGTCCTTATACATGGCAGCTTATTGAAATCTAAAAGAAATCATCTTGGTGTCAGAGACCTAGGTCTGATTTCCACCTCCAAGGTTTACGGTATTACCTTGTCGACCTGAGATGAGCTACTTACAGCCTGCAGTTTTTACAACTGCAAATGGGAATAACTATGCCTACTTCATAAGGTCCTTGTGAAATTTTGAGGAAATGATATGGCATCTAATGCATAATATTATAACTTCTTCAAAAACAGCAGCTTTTCCTTTCTTTCTCTTTTCTTCCTTTTTTTTCCTCTTTCATTCCCTCCCCTTCCCTTCTTTTTGTTTTTTTCTTCCTAGGTATGTGCTATTAGGAAGAGCTTCTGTGTGCTCGCCAATGTAGACCTATGCAAAATATGACTTTTTTGCAGATAAGAAAATTAAAATAGAGAAACATTTTTTAATTTAAACACACACATGCATACACATGAGATTCTCATTCTTTGGTAAATTATCTTGTAGAGCAGGCTGTTCAACAGAACAAATTGATAAATCAGGCTTCATCAAATTAAAAACTTTATCTCCTCAAAAGGTTTTTCATTTACTGCAAAGGGAATGAAAAGACAAGCCACAGACTAGGAGAAAATATTTGCACATCACATATCTAACAAAAGACTCCTATTCCAAATATCTAAAGAATTCTCTAAATTGAAAAATAAGGAAGCCAACAACTCAATAAAAAAAGCAAAATATCTGAACAGACGCTTCACCAAACAGGATTTGTAGGTGGCAACGAAACACATGAAAATGTGTTCAATGTTGAAACCAAAGTAAGATACCATGAAACACATATTTGAATGGCTAAAATTAAAATGCACGCCCATACCAAGTGTGGGCAACAATGCAGATGAGATGGAATTCTCATACACTGCTGATGGAGATATAAAATTGTACAACCACTTTGGAAGAGAAGAGCAGTCACACTGCTCATGTGACTTCTACCATCTGCATAGATTCACGAACTGAAGGGAGTCTGAAGTCTGCCAAAGGGGAATGATTACCAGAACAGGACTGGAGGGTACAGAGGAATTGTATATCACTAAGACAAGAGAAAAACAATATAACTTAAAAAGAAATTATCTCTAGTCAAAACGTAGAAGCTTAGATGTTTGTCTGTCATTCCCTACTATTTAACACATTTTTTAAAAACTCATATTTTTCAAAGTAAAGAGGATTTACCTTTGTAGTAGTTGAAATTATAGTCTCTATTTATGTATAATAGACACTTGATCACCACATTAGAGATTATAGCTATATCAAAGATATACTAGGTTTGATATAATAAAAAATCATTTTGTTTATTATACCATATGTGATTTTTATTACATTTATCAATCATTTTTGTTTCAATATATTTCTCGGAAATGGGAGTAAAAATGATTCCTCCCATTCAAAGATAACTAAAGTAATGTTGAAATGTACTGGGATGCATTGCTAGGTTATTTTCATTTCATTTAAGTAAAAATAAATAAAATTATTTGCTTAGCAGAGTTAAAAATAAATATACTTTGAACCAATAAATAGTCTTTTACTATGTATATGGGTGTATGTTTCTATTAATATAAGCATAAATAATCTCTGGTGGAAAAAAAAGAAAAAAATATAAATATAAATAAAAAGTAAACTCATATGTGTGTTTTTACAAATATATGCTATAGTATTTAGAGAGATAATTAATGCATTGTATACAAATATGTATGTATGTATATACATACACAAAACCACGTGCTTATACATATTATTCACTTAATACTATTTGTCTCTTAGGATGTCATATTGATTACACAAGTTAATGTGTGCTTTAGACACACTAAGAAGATTACACATACTATTTTTTTTCCTTCAGCTATAAATTAAAACCAGATTTTCCTGGTAAGAACAAGAACCTGAAGTGTGGCCTAAATTTCTTCACTAAGGAAACTCAAACAATCCTTCTTTAGTTGGGGGATGAGGACATTGCAGGAAAATATGAAGTAAGAAGTAAGAAAAGAGCTGTAGCCCACATCAAGCATTCTGACCCGTTTAGGTTGTTGTCAGAGCTATGCCATGGCCAAACCCATCCTTCCTCTTCGTTGGATGTCCCTCTTGCTAGCCTATCTCTCCACCTATGCTTTCTTGTAGCTAATAGCTTGTCTCACCTTTGGCCTTTTACTTGAAATAACCTGGTCACTTGGCCTAACCATGCTCCTTCCAACACTCCATGTCTCTCCAGTTCTTCTAACACTTGACCTCCTCAGGTATGTCTTCCCAAGTCATCCCCAAATCATCTATTGTAGTCATATTTTTCTATCTGCATAAAGAAATATTTTAGCCATAGGCATGAATGTGTCTGAGTATTTTTCTAGTAAAAGACCTAGTCTAATATAGGGTATTTTTCAAACTTACGGTTTTGAGTGCTTTCTCTGTGCTGTGTACTGTGGAAATTGATGTTAGCTTCACAAAGGATCACTAGGTTAATGAAGAAAAAAACAACAATTTGTCTCCTTCCATGATCAGCTCATAATCCAGTTTCCCTTGCAGCTCTCTCTCCCTTTGGCATTCAGGGATCATACTGCTTGTCCTCTTAACTCCTCACCCTTGGCACACAAGCTTTTTTCTCAAGTCCATTTGCACTGATTGCAAAATGGAACTCAGCTACCTTGACATTCCATGGTTCTTATTCTTACACCTTCAATATTGCCCATTTTGGAAAGAGATGTCCCATCTGATTTCAACATTAACATGACTAAGTTTGGGATATAAGACTGGGATTTTCATGAAGTGGAGATAAACATCAAAATGTGAAAGAAAATGGAAATGAGAGACATTTATGAAGTGGTTGGAGGCAAAATATGTGTTTGCATGTTTTTCTCAAGCAGGAATCTCAAAATATTATATTTTTAAAGCATCTAGATATAACTTTTTAAAATTCATGAACAATTGCATAAATGATTAAAATGAATTTTGAAATATTCTAAGTCAAGTCTGATTGACTATAGCATCACATTCAGCCACTTTTGCATTATTTACATTAAGTTAACCTAATATTTTTGACGGCCTTTGGATTCTTTAAAATTGTGTTACTTGTAAATATTCTTTTAATGCTTCTACTAAATGTACCAAAAACTGGTACACCAGATCATGCCACCTTGTCTTCCAAGACCACAGGTTGTCCATCCTTCCCAGTCGATGCTCTGGAAATCCCCCTGTGTTCCCTTGGCATTCTTTTCAACTCTTCTTGCCCAGCCAGCCCTCTCTTGGTAATCTTCTTGTCAGACTTCAGAGCCCTCTGATTCCCTGAGGGTGTGTAGATGGTAGAAATCACATGAATGATACGACCGCTCTTGCGATTGCTTCCTTTGTTTTGTTCCAAAGTTGGCTTCATATAATAAACAATGCACCAACAACTATATAGGCCTCAAGCGTTACAAAAATGATCCATGTAACCTAAAACATTTGTACTCCCTTAATATTTTGAAACTAAAAAAAAACATAAAAAGTAAAAATAATCCAGCAAAGCATTCCATAACTATTTGCTTGAATGCCTGCCTTATGTCATCTCAAAATCAAATATTATAAAAATCTCTTATGAGCATGATTATTTATATTTTAAAGTGCTTATCATTATAATAGGTCCAAGTAACATTACACATGTTGATAGTACAGGGTTGTTTTGGGTGAGTTTGCAGTTGCTTCCCCCCCTACTCTTCCAGGAGGCAGCTAATGCCAAATAATAAATAATAAATGCAAAAATGTGCATATCCCTGACAGACATCGTGAAGGTTCTAAGACTTGAGAGAGAGTTTAAATAGCAAGGGAGATCAGTAAATCATAATTATAACATAAGTGAGTATGACAATATGTATAAATAAGAGTGAGAAGTGATATTTTCTATTTTAGCTTGAAATGAGTGAATGGAAAACGCCTTCTAGGAGAGAGATATACTTCAAGGCATTTTCATTAAGTAAAAGAACTATAGGAGTAGAGTAATATAAAAATCTGAGAACACATAAGAGATTTGAGAGTGAAGGTTTATGATCCCAGTGAAAAATATTCACAGTACCTGAGTATAAAGAAGGGGATTCACCTGCACGCTGAAAATGAGGCACAAAGGTGAAAATGAAGCTTTCATATTTTTCCATGCACTGCTGTAAGAAGAGAAGCAGTATTTAGGGCATTTGAAGAGTTGCGAAAAGTATGAACTTGATGGTGTATTTCTAGTTTTCATTACCAAGAGCTAGCACAGACATTTAGAAATGAATAACTGAAATTAGCCCACCCAATTCTACTTTCTCTGAAGGGTATGGGAGTGTGAAATGTATTGGATAAGGAGGTGTGGTAGGCTGAATAATGCTCCCTCTGGAGATGTCTGTATCCCAGAAGCTGTGAATATGTTACCTTCATGGTACAGAGGACTTTGCAAGTGTGATTAAATTAAGGATTTGAATGTTCCCAATATAATCACAAGGGTGCTTGTAAAAGGGAAGGCAAAAGAATTAGGGTAAGAAAATACTCATTTTGTATTTCTGACTTTCATAACTGTAAGATAATATGTTTGTTGTTCTAAGCCACTAAGTTTGTGGCACTTTGTTACATCAGCAATAGGAAGCTAATACGTGAAACAAGTAAGCATTATAAATCAGAAGGAAGGCAGGGCAGCACATGCATTAAGAAGGAACATTTGAAGTACCTCAAACTCCTGGGTCTGCCACTTTGTTTTTTGTCTTCAAGGAAGTTTTTATCATGAAATTAAAACCAAAGAATTGTACATTGAATACATTTATTTTCAGCAATATAGTCAGAATTTCTTTTGCTTCAAATTCTTTTCTTTCTAAAAAGGGGAAATTGAAGATTTGAATTAGAATCAAAGTCACTGCTTACCAGGGGAGAATATTCTCATGAATTCACTATTTATCATTCCCATACAGGTTTTTTTTGGTTTTTTTGTTTTTTGTTTTGTTTTGTTTTTATTTCAGCATGTTATGGGGGTACAGATGTTTAGGTTACATATGTTGCCCTTGCCCCCCCCC
>NW_012141747.1:133582-137240 GCF_000956105.1 Propithecus coquereli
TCTTTTACCTCCTTGGTTAAATATATTCCTAGATACTTTATTTTCTTAGTTGCTATTGTGAAGGGAATTGAGTCTTTGATTTGGTTCTCGGTATGACTGCTGTTGGCGTATATGAAAGCCTCTGATTTGTGTGTGTTGATTTTATACCCATACAGGTTTTATACTGTAACTATTTCTTTTTTTTTCCTTTATACTCACCATTATACTAACAAAGATATATTTCAACTACATAAGTATATAATGTTGACATTATAAAGTATTGTTTGCATGTTTAAAATTTTATAAAACTATAAATCCTTTCTTTAATTGATTTCAATATTGTGTGTTTATTATGTTTGTCTGATTCATTCGTGATTGTAGAAATAGTTCTTTTTCATTCATTTTAACCATTGTAAAGTATTCCATAGTATGTGAATTCTATTCATTCTCTTGACAATGGACACATGTTTTTCTAGTTTTAGCTTGTACATACAAGCCGATGTGATGATATGCATACATTTCTTCTAAGAATGGAATGGCTAGTTTATAGGGCATATACTTTTTTATTTTTGCTGACTAACTGCAAAAATTTTTCAAAATGTTTTTACTAACTTACACTTCAGCTTACAGACTATGAGAGTTCACACTGCCCTATATCCTACCAGCATTCTGGAGCATCAGATTTTAAAATTTTACCCATAGAATAGTGTAAAATAGTATATTATTTTTAGACCATGTATGCAATTTATTTATTTATTTTAATCCAAATTTCCTCTATTGTAAAGTTCCTCTTCTTATCTTCTGCCATATTTTCATTGCTTGCCTTTTCTTATTTATTTGCAGATGTTTTGTTATATATTCTATATCTCATACATAATATTAATTGATTACATTATGTGAACAATGTAGATAGCATGTATCTTTTTTCACTTTTGGTTTAAATTTTCACTCTTTAAAATAACTTCTTATGACCCTTAATTTTAATATAGTTGAAATAATTAATCTTTTTATTAATTGATTAATGTGTTGTACCTTGTTGGAGAAAATTTTATTTACCCCAAGGTTAGAAAAGACAGCTTCCTTTAATCTGAAAGTTTAACTACTCATTTATATTTCCACTTCATACCGAATTAATTTTTATACAGAGTGCTAGTAAAGATACAACCATTTTTAAATATAGGTAGTCATTCTATCACCTTTTAGTTAATATTCCTCTTTTCTCCACTCATCTGTAATATCTGCTTCATCATTTATCAAGTTTCTAAAAGTATGTGACTCTGTTTATGGGTTATATTGGTCTACATGTTTATTGCTGCACTAATATCAAAATGCCTTAGTACATTAGATGCCATGATTATATCGATATTTTTAGAGCATACCTCATAACATGCTTTTCTTTTTGATAAATATATTTGCTCTTCATGGCACTTTGCAGTGGTACTTTAGAACTGAGAATCAACTGATTAAGAATATCCATTTGTTCTTGATTTTCAGCCATTTAATTTCAATAAATATGTATGTGTATTTTTTAACATTGATACTTACTTTATACTTAAAGAACATTTTCAAACTGAAGACTTACATATTTCTTTAAGTTTAGAAAATTCTTAGCTTACATCTTAAACAGTTTTCTCCAGCATGTCCTCTATTTTCTTCTGAGATTTGTTAGATGAAATTTGTATCTCCTCAATATAAACACCATGTCCCAAACCATACATTTTATAAAAGGTTAATATCCAGAATGTATAAGAAACTCAACTCAATAGCAAGAAAACAAATAACCTGATTAGAACATGGGTGAAGGACCTGAAGAGATATTTCTCAAAAGAAGAGAAACGGCCATTCAAATGGCCAACAGGTATGTGAAAAAATGCCCACCATCATTAATCATTAGGAAAATGTAAATCAAAACCAAAATGAGATATTGCCTCACACACACATGTTATCAATAACATGAAAAGTAAGTGTTGGTGAGGATGTGAATAAAAGGGAAGGCTTGTAAACTGTTGGGGAGAATGTCAATTAGTACAGCCATCTGTAAAACGGTATGGAAGTTCCTCAAAAAAATAAAAATAGTATTACTGTATAATCCAGTAATTTTACTTCTGATATATGTCTAAAAGAACTGAAACCAATATGTTGAAAAGACAGATATCTGTACTCCCATGTCCATTGTAGCATTATTCACAATAGCCAAGATACGGAATGAAACTAAGTTTCTATCAACAGATGATTGGATAAAGAGAATGGGATATATTTATACAGCGGAATATTATTCAGCCTTAAAAAAGAAGGAAATCCTACCATTTATGATAACATGTATGAACTTGGAAGACATTAACTGAAATAATCTACACAAATAAAGACAAATACCATATGATCTTACCTGTGTATGCACTCTAAAAAGTTGAACTCATAGAATTAAAGATGAGAATGATGGCTACCAGCAACTGCAGGAGCAGAGGGATGGAATGGGGAGTTACTGATTAAAGGGTACAAAATTCGGAGGAATAGGTTTTGAGATCTACTGCACAGTAGAGTTGCTATAGTCAATAATAATGTTCATTTTAAGATAACTAAGATAGTAAATTTCAAATGTCTCACCATAAAAAATGATAGGTAAGTGAGGTGATGGATACATTAATTAGCTTAATTTAGTCATTCCACATTGTATAGATATATCAAAATATAACACTGTGTTCCCTAAATATATACAGTTATATTTTTTCACTTACAAATAATATTAATTAAAATCTAAGCCCCATGTCCATGATGTTTTATGTTTCCTAAATGTCTTTGAAACATTTTTTGTGTTTTCAGTATAGTCTTCTAGGTGATCTTCTAAGAGCTATTTTCAAGTTTATCCAATTAACTCTCCCTCTTATTCTAGTTTATAATTTGTGCTATTAATTATAGTTTTATTTAAAAGACTATATTTTTCATTTCTAAAATATTTGACAGATTACTTATCACACCTAATTTTTCTTATTTCAAATCCATCCATTGTTTTTCACAATTAATTATTCTTTCTTTCCTGGAAATATCTTCAGTTACCTTTTAATACATTCATAGCACACTTATTTTACTATTATGTAAAATAATTTTTTTCTTTTTCATTTTTTATATATTTTTAAATTTCAAAATATTAAGAGGGTACAAAAGTTTTTGTTACATGCATACACTGTGTAATGCTGAAGGCAGAGTGTTCGGTGTGCCTGCCCCCAGGGCAGTGCTCACTATACCCAACAGGTAAGTTTTACCCCTTCCTTCTTCCCCTCTTCTTAGTCAATGCCCTTTATGTCTTTTTGTGCCCATGTGAAACCATTATTTTGCTCTCGCTTGTTAGTAAGAACATGTAGTGCTTGTTTTTTTTTTTTTTCAGCATTTTATGGGGGTACAGATGTTTAGGTTACGTATGTTGCCCTTGCCTCCCCCCTCCCCCCAAGTCCGAGTTTCAAGCGTGTCTATCTCTTGGATGGCGCACATTGCACTCTTTGTGTATGCAAATACCCGTCCCCTCCTCCCCCCTTCCCCCCCTTGCCCGACATCCAACAGATGTTATTCTTATATGTACACTTACTTGTTGATCAGTTAATACCAATTTGATGATTAGTACATGTGGTGCTTGTTTTTCCATTCTTGGGATACTTCACTTAGTAGAATGCGTTCCAACTCTATC
>NW_012141747.1:139774-141620 GCF_000956105.1 Propithecus coquereli
ATTTTTCTTTTCTGTTTTTCATTAGTTTAGCCAAAGGTGTGTCAATTTTGCTTATTTTTTCAAAGAACCAACTTTTTGTTTTATTAATCTTCCATATAGTTTCCCTGTTGTCAATTGCATTTAGTTCTGATTTGATCTTATTAATTTCCCTTCTTCTGCTAGGTTTGGGGTCGGTCTGTTCTCCTTTTTCCAGTTCTTTGAGTCGATTCATTAGGTTGTCTATTTGTGATCTTTTTGACTTTTGGATATAGGCATTTATGGAAATAAATTCTGCTCTCAGGACTGCTTTGGCTATGTCCCAAAGATTTTGATAACTTGTGTCACCTTTGTCATTTAGTTCAAAGAATCTTTTGATTTCCATCTTTACTTCCTCGTTTATGAAGGAATCGTCCAGCAGAAAGTTGTTTAATTTCCAGGACTTTGTGTAGAGATGAGAGTTTCTGTTGGGGTTTATTTCTGTTTTTATTCCACTGTGATCTGAGAAGATGCATGGTATGATTTCTATTTTTTTTAATTTTTTGAGACATTCTTTGTGTCCTAGAATATGGTCAATCTTAGAGAATTTACCATGAGCTGATGAGAAGAACGTGTATTCAGTGGTTTTTGGGTAGAATGTCAGTCAGGCCCATTTGTTCTAGAGTTCTGTTTGAGTCCATTATTTCTTTGTTAATTTTCTGTTTGGAGGATCTGTCCTGTGCTGTCGGTGGGGTGTTGAAATCTCCGACTATTATGGTGTTGCTGTCTATCAATTTGTTTAAATCAAGTAGAGTTTGCTTTATGAATATATTTAGAATTGTTATATCTTCTTGTTGAACTGTACCCTTCACCATTATATAGTGACCCCCTTTGTCTTTCCTTACCTTTTTGATTTAAAAACCAAGTTATCTGAGATCAAAACTGCCACACCAGCCTTCTTTTAGTTTCCATTTGCTTCAAATATTGATTTCTACCCCTTTACTTTGAGTCTAAATGCATCCTTGCAGGTTCATGCATTTCCTTGAGACAGCAGATGCTTGGCTTGTGTTTTTTTATCCATTCTATGGAGCCAGCCTATGTCTCTTGAGAGGGGAATTCAAACCATTCACATTTATTGAGAGAACAAATAAGTGGGGTGAATTACTGTTCATTCTGTTGGGTTGCATTTTGTTGCTTTGTTTTCTCTTTTGAGCCATTGTGGAGTCTAGCTTTTCATCTTTAACTTTTGAGTGGTTTCACATTCGAGAGTGTTTATTGTGCTGATCCTTGTGTAATTCTGTTTTTAATACTTCTTGGAGAGCTGGTCTTCTCTTGGCAAATTCCCTCAGTCTTTGCTTATCTGAGAATGTCTTTATTTCTCCTTCATATATGAAACTTAGTTTTTCTGGGTACAAGATTCTAAGCTGGGCATTATTCCATTTCAGAAGAGTGAGAATGGGGCCCCGGTCTCTTCTTGCTTGTAGGGTTTCAGTTGAGAAATCTGGAGGTATTCTGATGGGCTTTCCTTTGTATGTTACTTGTTTCTTTCACCTTACAGCTCATAGAAGGGCCTCTTTAGTGGTTATTTTGGTCAATCTGATGACTGCGTGACGTGGTGTCTTCCTATTTGCATTGAATCCACCTGGGGTCCATTGAGCTTCTTGTACCTGTATATCTAGATTTTTAGCAAGGCCTGGAAAATTCTCCTCTATTAATTCTTGAAATAGCTTATCCAGCCCTTGAGAGTTTTCTTCTTCACCTTCTGGAACACCTATCACCCTCAGGTTCAGTTTTTTCACATAATCCCACATTTCTTGTAGGCTTATTTCTTTTCTCTTAATTTTCTGCTCGATGTCTGTGACTGACTTATTTAATTGGAAGGAGTTGTCTT
>NW_012141747.1:142975-154955 GCF_000956105.1 Propithecus coquereli
TAGGGAAACTGAGGCTCTGAGAAGTTAAATTATATGTATTAGAGCCAAGATTCACATCCAGCTTTCTCATGTGTCATATGAATATTTCTGAATTGTTTATGTTGGCTTTATTTCCATGATGGAGTTGAGATTCCTGTGCACCCTATGTATGTGTGTATGTGCACGTGTGATGTGTGTTCACATCCTGAAATTGCTTCAGATTTAGCCAACCAATATACAGATTGGTTGAAATTGAGAACAATTTCTGAAACACTGCTAAACTGCAATGTAATTTCTAAAGAATTATTAGGGCTTATAATATATTGCATCTATTCAAACCAAAACAACAAAAATCTAATATAGTTAGGTTGTTGGAAAAATTATGAAAGAAATGGGTATTATAGGACTTATTAAACATATTGCTGTGAGTGGTGTATGATTATTAATCAATTTCTAATGTTGGTACCAATACCCATTACTAATTCATTCCGTATTACTAACATAGATATTACACAAAAATTTTACTACACTTTAGATGTTAGTTAATGAATTGTCATTTCCAGTCACCATCACTCCAGGAGTAAAGTCAATTTATTCATTGAAATACTTTCCTTCTTTCTCAATTGTATTATAGCAATACAAGTATTTTTTCTTGTGAAAGGACTGTGAAAACAGAAGCACAGATAATTCCTTTGTGGATGGATCAGTGGTTAAGAGAAGATAACGTATCCTCTTTTTAATTTAACTTGAGGATGTTTAGTGATATGATTTCTTCTTCATACTCCTATGTCTGTGCCATAATGATTACCACCATTGAAATTTTGAACTCAAAACTAATTAAATACCAATAATAATAGTTGTAATAGATATACTTTCATTTAATGAGCTATTACTGTGTACCACATACTACAAGAAGCAATACTGTTTGTCAGGTAAAATAACCAGAAAGACAAATAGCTGGGAAATATTTTTAAGTGCTTTTAGCTTTGGCAAAATGTTTTTACATTCATTGAACTACATTGTATATCGCATTCAGCTGTTTTTCAAAACTCAATATTGCCAGCATTTTGCTTTTGAAACTCATTTATTGATAGAGGCTGATGCCATAATACAGTGATACAGTGGAACAGTAGAAAAGTGCTGGAGTAGATCTAGGACTTACTCATTTCGCATAATTAAAATTTTGTATGCTTTGACCAAGACCTCCATTTCCTCTTTTCCCCAACCCTTGACAACCACCATTCTACTCTCTGCTTCTATGGGTTTGACTATTTTAGATTTTTCCTATAAGTGGTATCATATAGTATTTGTCCTTCTGTGTCTGGTTTATTTCACTTGGCATAATGTCCTCTAGGTTTGTACATGTTTTCACAAATGGCAGGAGTTCCTCCCTTTTTAAGGCTGAATAATATTCTATTGTATGTATGTACCACATTTTATTTATCCATTCATCCATCCATGGACATTTAGATTGCTTTCATGTCTTGGCTATTGTGAATAGTGCTGCAATGGAGAGCAGACATCTCTTTGAGATCCAGATTTCAATTACTGTGGATATATACCCAGAAATGGGATTCTTGGATCATATGCTTATTTTATTTTTAATTTTTTGAAGAACTGCCATATAGCCATAAAGGCTGAACCAATTTTTATTTTCACCAACAATATACACAGTTCCTTTCCTCTACATCTTGCCAACTCTTGCTATCTTTTGTTTTTTGATAATAGCCATCCTATCTGGTGTGAGGTGATATCTGATTGTGGTTTTGACTTGAATTTCTCCAATGATTAGTGATGTTGAGACCTTTCAGGAAACTTTGGCCACTTGTATGTCTTCTGGAGAAAGATGTTTGTTCAGTTCTTTGCCCATTTTTAAATCCGGTTATTTGGGTTTTTGTTTGGTTTTGCTTTGTTTTGTTTGCTACTGAATTATAGAAGTTCGTTATATATTTTGGATATTAACCATTTATCAGATATATGGTTTGAAAATATTTTCCCTCAATCCGAAGCTTGCCTTTTCACTTTTTTATTATTTTCATTGCTCTGATAAAGCCTTTTAATTTGATATAATCCAAACTTCCTATTTTTGCTTTTGTTTTCCGTGTTTTTGATGTCATATCCAAGAAATTATTTCCCAGATCAATATCAAGAAGCTTTTAATTTATGTTTTCTTCTAGGAGTTTTATGGTTTCAGGTCTTACATTAAAGTCTTTAATCCATTTTGAGTTCAATTTTGTGGATACTGTAAGAAAAGGGTCCAATTTTATTCTTTTGCATTTGGATATTCAATTTTCTCAACACAATTTATTGAAGAGACTATTCTTTTCCCATTCTATATTCTTGGCATCCCTATCAAAGATAAGTTCACTATATATGTGTAGGTTTATTTCTGGGGTCTTTGTTTGTTCTGTTCCAAGCAAATTAGAATTGGTCTATTTGTCTTTATGTCAGTACCGTACTGTTTTGTTTACTGTAGCTTTGCAAAGTATTTTGAAATTAGGATATATTATTCCTCCAGCTTTGTTTTTCTTGCTCAAAATTGCTTTGGCTATTTATGGTAATTTATGCTTCTATATGAATTTTAGTATATTTTTATTTCTATAAGAAATTTAATTGAAATTTTGATAGGGCTTGCACGAAATCTGTAGATCATGTTGGGTACTATGGACATTTTATCAATATTAGTTCTTCAACTCCTTGAACATGAGATGCCCTTCCATTTATTTATGTTTTCTTTAATTTCTTTCATCAATGGTTTATAGTTTTCTTTGTATAAGTCTTTCACCTCTTTAGTTAAATTTATTCCTAAATATTTTATTCTTTTAGATGCTATTGTAAATGGGTTTGTTTTATTAATTTCCTTTTTAGAGAGTTCATTGTTAGTGTTTAGAAACACAACTGATTTTTGTACGTTGATTTTGTTTCCTTCAACTTTTTTTAATTCATTCATTAGCTCTAACAGATTCTTTTTTCTAGAGTCTCTAGGGTTTTTCCATTAATACATATAAAATAATGTAATTTGCAAACAAAGATAATTTTATTTCTTCCTTTCTGATTGGAGGCCTTTAATCTCTTTTTTGTTTTTTTAATTGCACTAGCTAGGACTTCTACTACTATGTTGAATAGAAGTGCCAATTCTGCATTCATATGTTTTGTTAGAAAAAGGCATATTATTAGTTAATACCAATTTGATGGTGAGTTCAAATGGATCCCGTTCTGCTCTTGTGGTGCCCCACTTTGGATAATGGGCTTAAGTTTAATCCAGGAAAGTATAAGAGGTGCTAGATCACTGTTGTTTAATCAACACATAAATGCACATATAAGAATAACATTTATTGGATGTTGGGCAGGGGGGAGGGGGGAGGAAGGAGGGGGGAAGAGGGAGGAGGGGAGGGGTATTTGTATACACTAGGAGTGCAATGCGCACTACCCGAAGGATGGACATATTTGAAACACGGACTTCGGTTGGGGGGAACCAAGGGCAACACACGTTACCTAAACATCTGTACCCCCATAATATGTTGAAATAAAAGAAAAAAAAGAAAAAAAAAGAAAAAGGCATATTACATTTTTAATATATGTTAAAATAACATTTACCCTAATTGAATACCAACTTCTAATTTTAATAAATACAAGAAAAATATAAGAGATAAATAAGCATAAGAAAAAATAAATCACTGACACAACTAGAAATAATATAATAGGTATTTATATATCTTAGATAACTAGAAATAAGATATGTTACTACTAGAAAAGATTGTATCTTACAATATCCATCAACAGGAGCAAGCCACATTTGTATCTCCTATCCTTTGTCTCATGACCATAAGCTTGATCACTTCAGCCTCTGATATCTAATTCATTTCCCAGAAGTTTTGATGAAATCCAAATGTTGCAAGCACACATGCATACACATATATGGCACTCCAATTTGTATTTTCTTAACTTTTTATAAGAATCTAGCTTCAAATAATATCATTCATGTAGTCAAACATACATGTAGGAAATATTAATATTAGCATTATTTACAATAGTCAAAGTATAAAAACGAGGAATTTAAGTATTTTAAGGATTTAATTAATTCATTCATTTTTGTTCAATCAGCAAAGATTTATTCATTATCTACCCTGTGCCCGACATTATTCTAGGCATTTAAGATACTGAGAGAACAAGATAATAAAAATAAATATACAACTGAAATACACATCATGTTTGATGCTAAAAAGAGCTATGAGGTCAAGTGAAAGGAGTATAGGAGTGGGAAAGAGGGACTCATTGTAAATCGGTGTTTGAGGAAATTGCAGAACAAATATTTGAGCAGATATCTGAAGAAGGTTAACTATTATTTGCAAAACTTATTTTCATCTGACAACAACTCTTTGAGGTCTTTTTGTTTGTTTGCTTGTTTCATCATTTTCTTATTTGATATTGAAAGGAAATTATCCAAAATCATAAAATATAAAAGACAGGCCAATAAGCATTTTATTGAAGATATATAGGTGGCAAATACATATATTTTTGAAAAGGCTCAACATGATGAATTCTTAGGGAAATTCAATTAAAACCACAGTGAGATACGGCTATATGCTTATTTTAAAAGTGTTAAAATTAAAAACTGACTCTACCAAGTATTGGCAAGAATTGGAATTCATACACACTCCTGATGGGAATACAACACGGAACAATCATTTCAGATCAGTCTGGCAGTTTCTTGAAAAGTTAAATATTAACCTACTCTATGACTCAGACGTTGCATCCTGAGTTACTAATACAAGAGAAGAAAAACAAATATTCATGCAAAAAATTATGCACGAATGTTTGTAGCACTTTTTCTTGCAATAGCCAAACACTGAAAATAACCCAATGTCCATAAACAGATGAAAGAAAGAGTTGTATATCCATAGACAAGAATGCTATGTAGAGATAAGAATGAACAATTCCTATAAGCATTGCTTATGAATCTCTAATTACATAGCATAAATGAAACCAGACCAATAAAAAAAGAATAAACACTTTATGAGTCCAACTGTAAAATTCTAGAAAATGCAAACCAATCTATAGTGTAAAGAAATGCAAATCCTTTACTTGGGGGACCTCAGAGAAATATTATACAAGAGCACAATAAAAATATGCATTAAGATATACTCATTATCATGATTACCTTGATGGTTTCATGGGTTTACACATGTCAAAACTTATCAAACTGTACACCTTAAATATGTGCAATGTATTGCATATCAATTATACCTTAATAAAACTTTTTAAAATGGCTCAAAATAACAATCTAAATCTTCCACTCTGTAGAAAATCAGGTTTGGCAACTCAATATTGACTCTATCACCTAACTCCTCATGCCTTGGGAGGGACAGCCTTGCCTCCCTGGCAGGTAACACAGGTGAACAATGGAGGCCATTGCTACCTGAGTTAGGAAGATTGCTGACTGGATCACAGAAGCCACATCCCTGGAGTATAGGATCTCCCTTGTCTCCATCTTTCCTTTACTGTCTGTGCAGAAATGGCCTGGAGGGACACAGAACAGAGAAGCTACAGGAATCCATAAAACCATCAGATTATTTGTTCTGATAATGACTTCTGCTACATAAGATACACAGTTCTGGAGGACCTGAGGTTAGTGTACACGCTGACCCTGTAGGGTCAGTCACTGGAACATTCGTGGAGGCATTTTTAGAAGAGGCACATTCCATGCAGTTTGCTGCCACTGCTGTCTCCTCCGCCCCTTAGTACCAACCCAATGTCTCTCTACCAATTAGGGTTCCCCTTAATTCCTGTAGTTTCACAACTAATGAAACTATGTAGCGAATGTTTATAATTTTATGTTGTCTCGACATCCAATTTTACATGTAAGTTTAACTTACTCATACCAGAAGCAGGGTTCAGTCACCCTTGACACAGATTACAACACCGTACTCCATCTCAGTGGTTCCAGCAGGTGGCCAGAGAGAAAACTTAGAGTCATCTCTCCTGCCTAGTAGGCCAGGTGACCCACTTTTCCACCTCTTCCTTTAAATGGACCATTCAGACATTTGCCTATGAACTTCTACCTCTCAGTTACAGTGTTGCTTTTTAGAACTAGTGCCTGTTCACTTTAAACCCACCAATTAAAGCTTCTCATGGGAAATCTGTTTGGATAATACCCTAAAAACCCAGTAAATGCACTGGCCCATGGATCCTCCATCCTCCCTCTCTCTCTCTGCCTGGGCTCTGGACCTCTGTACGTGTGTGTTTATTTTCTCCAGATGTACTGTGTACCCACCTTGGGTCTGTAAGTACTAGAAACTCTTAAACTTACTTATTGTGATTGTGTCAATGAAGCTGGGACCTCAATCCTACCCATGATGACCCAAAGGGACCCATGCAGATGGGTTCTGTGCTTGTGCTTTCTTGTCCTGGTCTCTCAGCTCCTGAAGGCAGTAGTTACCAGCAGTGCTACTGCTAGCACTAGATCTCTGAATTCTGGACTTCAGGATACACAGTTCCTTTGCAGGACCTAAGTAAGAGATTCCCAAAATTGCTTGCCATTATGTGATATTCCATATGAACAAGAGAAAAATCATGTTTTCTCTAGGAGTACTGGAGTTGGCATAACAACTGCTCCCTGCTCAGATTGATTTCTGAGCCCGCAGACCTCTGGCATCCAAGAAAAAATTAGGACCACAAGGCCCTGAAGTCTTTCCCAGGAGGCTGGGGCAGCATTGAAAACTAGGCCAAAAGTGGAGTGAAAGCTATACTCTGCCATCATCCTGTCCCCTTTGAGGCACACAAAGTTTGGATCTTCACAAAAGTTATTTACCCTTCCAAGCAGGCAGAGTTCTATTATGTTTTCAAACTACTCCACAGTGAAAAGAATTTCCAAAATTAAAGGTACTTAAACAAAAAGGCCTTTATTATTGCACAAATCAGTAAAATGGGCAGTAGGCATTTCCTGGTTTGGTGACTTGGAAGCTGAATAAACTTCATCACAAGCATCACTAGAGACCAAAAATGTCCCTGAAAAGATAGTCCTCCTCTGCAAACTGCCTCAAAACTCAGGTCTTCTGGGCCAAAACTGGGTTAAATCCATACCCTAACTAGTCACAGAGAAGAGAATGAGAGCCCCGTAAGGGCTCAGGCTAATCAAGAATTCCTCCAGCAAATGGAAAAGCACAGAAGTCTGCTTCCCCGACTGATGCATACCGTGCAGATCAGCCACACGGCAGAGAGGAAATGGCCAGTAACATACCTGGCAAGATCCTGAGCAGGTGTGCAAAGTACCACATAGCTACACAGCATAGTATCTCAAACGTATGGGGAATCCATGGATGTTCAGATATACAAGATTCAATTCAGACAGAAGGCTCCTCACAGAGACTCTCCACACTGCCATTATACCGAGTAAGGAAAAAGCACATTCCCTGCATATATAAGGCCATTCTCCTACATGAACTCTGCAGTGTTAAGTGAGATCAGATTTGCTGCTAAAAGATTTACCACATTCAGTGCAAATGAGCTTTCCTGTGTTGAAGGAGACCAGAGCTGTAGCTAAAGGATGTCCCACCTCTACTGCACTCATAAGGCATCGTCAGTGTGAACTGTCTGGTGGTGAATGAGGTGGGGCTTGCAAGCGAAAGGATTTCCCACATTCACAGCATTCATAAGGCCTTTCTCCAGTTAAATGGCTCCCCACCTGGTTCTGGGAAAGTCCTTCCCAAGCTCCCCAAGGGTGAAGGGCTTCCCTGAAACATGGAATCTGCAGCTTGTCACAAATGTCCATTTGGAAGAGCTACTCTCCAGTATCCTGTTTCTGGAGATGGTGATAGTTTGCACTGAACCAGAAGCCTCTGGAGCCCCCACCCAGGTATGGTTTCCACCAAGAGTTATGTGGCTTCAAGCTCAGCCAGGTAGAAAATGTCTTTCAAGACTGGAAGGCGCATCTCACAGGGGTGATTCTTGTAGGCAGATGGACCTGCCTTTGGAGTCTTGAAGTGTGACTTTCCGATTACAGAAATGCTCTGCTCAGAAGGTGCCTCCTTCCCTTCTTCTCCACACCGACACTGGTGACAGGTCCCCTCTGAGAGCACCTTGCTGCATACACCCTATGCAGCAGCTAGGGCCACCTCCAATCCCAGCTATGTAACTACAGGTGACCTGCATGATGAAAGTCCTGGAGTGTTCTGAGTGCAAGGTTCTCCAGCATCATATAGCTTTACAGGAGCCTCTGGGCCTCATTAAGGAGCTCCCACTCCTCTTGGTAGAAGTAAATGGCCACGTCCTCAAAGGTCACACATTCCTCCTTTGTAGGGTCTGTACACACTTCTGTACTAGTGGCAAGCTGTGGGGGGAGGAAGTTCTGAGAGGCAGCTGACCACAGAGGGCTCCATGGGCTCCTGGCTCCCCTGAACACCAGCCCATCCCTGAAGCCAGGTGACCTGAGACGCCCGCGTTATCTCTGGATCTCAGTCGGTGCTGCTGACTTTTACCGGCTACCCGACCTTCTAACAGGACCAAATCCCCTGGTGCCTCCTGGTATCATTCCCCTTCCATTCTGAGCAGCTTTTGTAAAACTTTTTAAAATCCGCAACTCCATTTCTCCCAGTCCTCTGAAAAAAACCTCAATGGGCCAATCCAGGCTCGAAACTTCCTCTTGTTCTCTGTTTCCGCTTACACGAGGCAGGCCCCGGCTTTCCCAAGGGTTCCTGGCTCAGTGGCACATCCAAGTCTTTGCACGCGCGGGTCCATCTGCCCGTGACACTCTCCCACACCGCATCACACTGGATGTCAGAAACAGGGACCCCACCCACGGCGCCAGACTGTCCCGGACACTGGCCTGGGCCGCAGGGACTCGAGCAGGCGCCAGTGAGCTGGCGCACGCAGGCCCCCAGCCAGCGCATGCGCGGGGCCGACCAGCCTCTGCGCACCCGAGACAACCATTTCTCCTGCGCCTTAAAGGTCTATCACCCCAGCCCCACGACCGCGACTCCCAGCGACTGCAGCTAGCCTAAGACAAGCCAAAATGCCCGCCACCTGGAGAACGCCCAAGTCGCCTCTCTGTGGTCTGTTTATGTACAAATTAAGTAACGGGTTCGGCTATATATAAGGCAAGTTGGTAAGAATCACGCAGCTAGAAAGGGACTGAGCCGCTGTGCCTCAAGGTGCTGCTAATGGCAGCTGTACTAAAGGGGAGACAAATGAGCCCATTTATGGTCTCATAATGCTGTGAAAAGCACGACATCCTTTATTGAAATAGGGCTGAACATAAAGAAATGAGCAGTGATATTGTATTAACTATAAATTAGTTCAAAAAGCCCAAAACAACAGTTCATTTCCTTCTCATGTAAATGCATGGGGGCCATTGGTCCGGGCCCAGTGCCTGAGACTGGTTCTTCTGCTCTGTGGCTCCACCTGAGCCGTCCCTGGGTTCCTCTACCAAGATGGCAGCTCCCATGTAGCAAACAACCACATGGGGGAAGATTTCCAGAGCAGAGCCAAGGCCTACCTAGACAGTGGTTTAAAAGGATTCCTGGGAGCTGCCTCATAATATTTCTGACAGAAGTTATGAACTTCTCCACACCTATTTGCAAAATAAGTTGGGAAACATAATTCCTATTCTATTTAGAGATGCACCAAGCTAAATTATATTTTACTTCAAAAGGAGAGGGGCAGGACACAAAGCTAGAGAGGAGGACACATGCTGAGCAACACTCCTGGGAATCCCCGGAGTGAATCCTAGGACTTGAAGAGAACACAATTACTTGCAAATGTCGCCCTCTCCTCCACCACCACCCGTTCACCTTTTAACTCAAATATTTTGTAGATTTTCAGAAGTAGCTGCATAATGGTACATCACTAATATAATTTAACCAGCTGTACACATGACCCTTAAGAGATAAACCCTTCAGCAGTAATTTGTACCTACCCTTTCCTTAGGATAGCTGTTCTCCTACTGAACAAAGATAAAGGGAATTGACAGCTTGTGAAAGTCATCTGTAGAGTTCATCACTCAGGGAGATAGCTATGTAAATGGAAGACATCTCAAGGTTTTGAAGTAAATGGATTAAAAGTCAAGTTCAGACCTTCACATTATGAAACACCTGTGCAATTGCATGGGAAATAAATCTCAATTAAAAAGTAAACGTTTAAGTTGATGGGAGGAAAAAGAAACATTTCAATCCCGTGCAGAATCAACAACAAAATAGTACAAATATTTTGGGGAAAAAACTTTTAGATAGCTCAGAAACTGCAAAATTGTTAGAGTGCATCTGAACAGCTCTATAATGTAATCTCAATGTAATCTTGACTATATAGGTGAAAGCTACTTAGACTAAAACAGGCTTGCAACCGGAAGTTGGCAAGTAATTTAAAATAACCTTTCACTTGACGAACTTTAAGAATATTCTTAGCCTTGTGCCTTTCATTATTTACCTGCTCTCACCTCAAGGATAAAAAAGGAAATACAAAAAAAGAGTTTAACATACACGCAGGCACATTAAGATTGTTTCCATTCCATAATTCCCATTAACGCAACATTCTAGGGCCACGAATTCCCTTTACTTGGTGATTCTGAGAGCAAATGGAACCAGCACCATTACCTGAAGCTTCGTGAGACAAAAATCTCAACATACGTTTTTGTGTATTGCCAGTTTCCCAAATATCTATTCATTCAACCAATGAAAAGTATTCATCTGTACGTGCTCTCTGCTGAGTATCACGTTACGAGTTGATCTGGTTATAAATTCACATAAGAAATAGTCTCTTCTAGAAGCTCAGAATCTGGCAAAGGGTGACTAAAATGGAAATATTATTTGAAATTGATAAGTGCTATGTTTAAAATGCAATTTCAATACCTGGAATGAAAAGTAGGGAGAAATCCCATAGTAAATCAGGAAGATCTGTGCAGAAAAGGTAACAGTTGAGCGTGATTAAAAAAGATTAGTAGGAATTCTTCAGATGAATACACATGTAAAGGACATTCTTTGCAGAGGAAACAGCAGGAATGTAAGAAACATCTCAAGGAGGAATGGCCCATTGTAATGTATAAAATATCTTTTCATCAATACAAATAAATCAGTATAGTGCTGTTTTTAAAAGTGCCTGCTCTGATTCAGAGTCTGGACTTTAACTCATGTTATTGCTGTGACTTCAGTGAACTAACTTTAAGGTCTCTAGATCACAGATCCACATCTGTAAAGAGAGATGAGGATATTGCCTAACTCAAAGAATGTTGTGAAGAGGAAATACTATACTTTATGAACATCCCTCACATACCTTTTATTTGAGGTCATTAAACTTTAGCAACTATGCAATTTACACGAAGTATTGATGTTTATGAGTTTACCCTGCTTTGTCTTTGTTTTTTAGTGGTCATTCTCTTATTCATAAGAATTGCTTCCATTTGGTCCTTGTATTTAAACCAGACTCAGTGGCTTTTACTTTTGGTGACATTGTTCTTCATAACCTTGCTTATCTGAACTAAGTTTTCTTTAAATAGTCTGCCATTGTTTGTCTGCTCGTGGAATTGTTTGGTTCTTTTGAACAGGTGGTTTGGATTTAAAACATGTACAAGATGCCACAGAGTCTCTGGAAATTTGTCTGCTTTCAAGGTTACCAGGAAATAAAATATGGATAGAATAAATTATGAATCCCACTGTGCTCTACAATGCCTTTTAACATTGAAATTAAGATTTTCAATTTCTCTTTACATATTTTTGGTTACAATTGTTTGAAATTCAGCAAAGAGTTGTCATAGATACAAAGACAATTTTAGGGGGATTTTTGAAAGTTTTCTCTCCATGTGATTTGATGTTTAATTCAAATATTGGAGAACAAGTTATTCTACATAAAAAAGCACTAGAGGTGATTGGGCTTAGTCTTTTATACACTATTTTTTTTAAAGTAACAAAAGCACGTAGTAAGATTATAGTAAAATAGTTCAGTATAGTCTTCTAGGATTCCCATCCCAGTGACAGACCCCCTGGCAGCCTCTTTTGGCTTCTGATTTCATGTC
>NW_012141747.1:155910-156953 GCF_000956105.1 Propithecus coquereli
GGATATCTCTTCAATTCCAGCAGAAATGAAAAGATTGGTAAGAGAATTATAAAGAACTTTATGCCAGTGAATTTGACAATGTACATAAAATGGGGAGAAATAGGCACATTGAATAAATGTATATTTTTCAAAGAAATTAAATCTGTTGCTTAAAAAATTCCACAAAGAAATCTCCAGACCAAGATGACTTCATTGATGAATTATATAAAGCTTTGGAGGAAAAAAAATAGTACCAATTCCAGACAAATTATTCCAGAATGCTGAAAATGATGGTATAGTTCCTACTCATTCTATGAGGCCAACATTACCCTGATATCTAAGCCAGAAATATGAATTAAAAGAAAGAAGGATAAAAATAAATAGCCCTCATAAACATAGACATAGAAATTCTTAACAGTATTTTGTAAACTAAATCCAACAATATATAAAAAGGAAAATATCTTTTGACTAAGTGGGCTTTATCCCAGGAACACAAGAGTGATTTAACATCTAAATATTAATAATAGAAAAGGCACTGGGTATGTAGAAGGACATTGCCTCAGTAGTGGGGCAAAAATAGTCCTAGATGAACAAGCTTCAGAATAATCAAACTGTTTCCAAATAATTTAACAGTGCTCCAAAACAAAAATATTTAAAGGAATGCAAATATATCAGTCTCCAATATTGGAAAATTCACATTTTCTACTATCCAATCAAAAATTACAAATCATGAAAATAAGCAAAAATCTACAAACCAGAATCTATTGTTAGAAACAAAAATAATGTAGACAGTAAGAATAGTATACAAGACTAAACAATTAGTATCATATGTATTCATAATGTATAAAATGCATTATGTATGTAGGTCTCATGTATTGGCATAATACATGTTAAAGAATGTAGGGGTAAGCATGAACATGTTCAGGGGATTTATGAAAGATATAAAAAGAATGAAATCTAATTTTTAGTGATGAAATATACAATGTCTAAGAAAAAAAATCATTGAATATTATTAAAAACCTATTAGAAACTACAGAATAAGATATATTAAAAATTAAAGACAT
>NW_012141747.1:157868-159221 GCF_000956105.1 Propithecus coquereli
TTTCTCTTTCTCTTTTTCCCAATATTTGATCCTGTATTAATATCTTTATTTCTCCTATTGGCTATCTCTCTAATTTAAATATATGTGTGTGTATATATACATACGTATTTATCAAATATTTTTATCGATGCCTAGTTTCACACAGTAATGTAATACCCATTGTGAAACAAGGATAATTAGTTCATTTATACTGCTTTTTCACACTCCTGAAAATTGCCTTTGCAATGCAACTGCTCAAGCTTAACAAATTTCTATAAGAAGCCTGGAATAGGACAGTATGAAAGCATCTCTTTGCATCAACAATATTTTTCTCTATGAAAATTTCACTCCAGCTTCTGTTCACTAATTATTTTAGTTCCATGGAATACAAAATATTAAAATTATACTGACACAGTCCTCTACTCATGTTATTGAAAAAGCTTTGTGCCCACTTTTTCCCCTGTGCTACGCTATTTGTTTCCAATTATCTCCACTGCAGGACTCTAAATTTAGAGACACTGGTTTCCTCTAGTTAGTCTATATAAAAGCGCGATGGCCTTTCTCCTTTCGACAGAGTAGTAGGCCCTTAGTTTCAATGTATCAAGCTCTTCATAAAGGTCCAAGAATACTAGAGGTAGCTCTATACAGAGAATAATGTACAGCCCAACTCCAGGTTTTCCACAGAGCCTCATACCACACTGCCTCTCACCTTTCTTTACAGCTGTCTGAGCATAGGAAATGAATTCTCATTCCCTCATCACAAGTCCAAGAGGGAGGCTTTCTATTTCAACTATGATGTAGTAAAAGAAACTCACCTTACCCTCTCTTTTTAAACAATTTCACTGGAAAAATTATATGAAACAAATATTTGCATATATTGGACACCAGGTACATCAGGACATTGGTCCCTGAAAAAAGGGAGAAAAGAATAAGATAAGCTCTTCAATTGCCTCAAGCTAGAGAGAATTTACAGGCTACAGTGTAGAAAGGCAGAAACCAAAGAGAGCCTGAATGTGTCAAGGAGACAGAGAAGTTGGCGAGTTCGAGGCAGCTAAAAGTCAGGGAGCAGAGTACTGGAGAAGCGGGAGTTGCTCAGAGAGCTCTGGAAAGGTGAAGAGCGTTCTTTTCAAGTCTTCAGCTGAGTAATAACCAGTGCATGGGTATGAGGCAACTATTCGGTCCAGAAAAAGAACTACCAAAATGGAGTATGTCGAACAATCCCAGATTATGCAGGATTTGGAATAGCTCATATTCCCAAAAGCCTGAGTAGAAAAACCTTATAATAGAAAAGGCACTGGGTATGTAGAAGGACATTGCCTCAGTAGTGGGGCAAAAATAGTCCTAGATGAACAAGCTTCAGAATAATCAAACTGT
>NW_012141747.1:159781-160958 GCF_000956105.1 Propithecus coquereli
AAAAAAAAACATAAAAAGAAAGAAATACAGAATGGCATATTGTCTTAAATTATATAAACCAATAATGAAAAAAAAATCTTAGAAGCAACCAGGAGAAAGAAGACCGTAACAAGAAGGAGAACAAACTTTTCATAAGATACATTTTAAGTCAGAAGGTAGTGGAGCAATATATTTATAGTACTGAAAGAAAAAAACTAAAACCCTAGAATGCTGTAATTAGTGAATACATCTTTAAAAATCCAAGAGGGGAAAGAGTCTTTTCAAAGACATACAAAAGCTGGGAAAATTCATCACCAGCAGAACTGCACTGCTCAAAATGTTAAAAGAAGTTCTTTAGGCAGAAGGAAAATAACCTCAGAAATCTTTATTTACACAAAGGAAGGAAGAGCACACAAAATATGTAGATAAATGCATTTTAAAAATTTTATGAACCTTTGAAAATATAATTGTCATAATTTGTTATAAACTCTATATCTAATATTTTAAAAAGTGTTATACCTAACAATCTGGAAAAGGAGATAATGCAGAATAATACCAAAATACTCAACTAATCCATAATAAATCAGAAAAAGAAATAAAATATAACAAGGCAAATGAGAAAAACAGAGAACAAATATATAAATTTGGTATCATATAAATTATCACAACAAATATAAGTGGTCTAAATATCTCAATTAAAAAGTCAAATGCAATCCTAACTAGAAGAAATCTGTTGTAAAATAAGGAAACATAAAGATTAAAAGTGAAAGAATGGTTAAAAATATCAGAGAGAAAAGATCCTGCAATTCTGTATTAACATTACATAAAGTAGACATCATAAAAAGCATATTACAAGAACAAAGTAGTCATTTTATAATGATAAACAAATTAACCTAGAGAATATAAATCATAAATGTTTATGTACCTAATAACAGACTTTTGAAATAAAAAATGAAAAACTAATAAAACTGCAAGGAGAAATGGCAAATTTAAAAATTGAGTCAGAAATTTCCATATTAGGCCAGGTGTAGTGTCTCATGCTCGTGATACCAGCACTTTGGGAGGCCTAGGTGGGAGGATTGCTTGAGGCTAGGAATTCAAGACCAACCTGGACGACATAAGGAGACCCTATATCTACAAAAAAAAATATATATATATTAACCAGATGTTGTCATACACACCTAATCCTAGCTACATG
>NW_012141747.1:173548-175653 GCF_000956105.1 Propithecus coquereli
CCCCCCCCCAAAAAAAAACACTACGTGTGACTGTATACTATGGTTTCTGAGCCAATTACCCTAAGTCCCGGAGATAAAAGATTTTCTATCCCTGAAGTCCAGAGCCCTCCTCCCCATGGCCTCATTTCCTAACCGAGAAAGACTAATGGGAGAGTTTGATTTGCTTCAAGGAAAACCCTGCCCTCACCTAGGGAGTTGTGCTCTGTTCTTTTGTCCCTCAAAAGAAAATCAAACAATAATTTGACATCAGAATATTTTCTAATATCTTGGTTATTCATTCTTAAGACCCCATGTGAGGCATCAAAAAGACCAGAATAGTCTGGGATCAGTACGATACCTTTCTCTCTCTTCTTCCATCCAAAGCTTTCAAAAAGTTTAGATCATTACCTTAACTACAGTGACCCACTTACACATATAATTTAAATCCCCAAATACAATGTCATCTAAATTTGACTATCTACTTCAACATTTCAATTTAAATTATGTTTTTATGATTAATTGTCTCAATTTTTAAATTTTCATAAATATCATGTTGCTACTGAATTTCATCTATATTTTATTCAAAATATTTCAGTGCTTTTTGCTAAACTATAAGCAGTTTTCTTAATCTCTCAGGCTATGTCAGAAATCACCTTGTTGAGCGTTCCTAATTGAGACATTCACCTATGTAAAATTGCTGTGGGAAATTTGTTCTTTGGCTGCCCAGATGCAACTACCTTCCTGATTGGGTGAAAACTCCACAGTGGGAGGCAGAGACAGGTACTTTCTCCTCCCACATTACAGGAGGTAAAATGTAGACAATTGACTCATCCTTGGCCACTTACATATTCCTATTTAGAATGTTTAGTCTTTGGTTTAGCATCCATTCATCGTGGCTGCATCCAGTGGCTTGAGTATTCTGCCATGACAAAGGAGGTTTATCAGTGGAGCATCTGAGGCAGGCTGTTCCTGCCATATGACCTTCACTGAGTTCCTCCTGCTTCTCTTCTCTGTTATGTAATTATGCATTTATTATTCTCTATATAGTTCCAATGAAATATCATTCAGCCTCAGTTCCTGTCAGTTTCTGTTGCATGCAAGAAGAATCCTGAATGATACATACATGTGCATGTTCTTATACATGTTAATATAATGCATTTCCTGTTGGGCCCTGGTAGGGAGCTACTCTACATTTTCCATGATTTGTGGCATTGGAAAGAAGATGGCATTGAAAGTCAGGCAACTTCAAATGTCTGTTGTAGTAGCTAAGAGCATGAGCTTTGAAGCTACAACCCCGAGTCCATATGCCAGCTCCCTCATTCTCTATGATGTAGAGCAAGTTACTCATCCTCTCTTAGCTTTAATTTCTGCATACCTAAAATGAGAATAATTATAATTCCACCCTTGTAGAGTTAAGTGAGGATAAAATATTATAATTAACTTATTATAGAGCACTTACCAGAGTGTCTGGTGCATAATGAGCATTTGGTAAATGTTGGTTTGTTTCTATTGTTATTATTACTGTTGTTGTTGCTCTTTTACCATGTAGTCTGATAGCCTGCGTTTGAATCCCATTCCAAAAGGGATTAATTTTATAACCCAGAACAAACAATTTATACTCTTTAATTTTTGCTTCTGTCATCTATACAATAGGGATAATAATAATGTTATTAAACAGTAATAATGTAGGCAGAGTACTTCGCACAGTGTCTGATAACGCACTACAAATATTAGCTTTTATTTCAAATATTATCATTCCCCTGGGCTTTGCATTCCTCCTTTACATAATGAAGGTATTGAAACTAAATTAAGTTGTCTGCTATTGCAGGTTTAACGTAATTCTATGTGTTCTCCTAACTAATCTTTGAGATAAATTCAAACAGAAATCCTAGTCCCTCTAGGGTCCCATTTCTTAAAGTGGGCCTGAAGACCCCTTGAATCAGAAACACCAGAGGTGCTCATTAAAATGCAGCTTCACCCTAGATTGATCAAATTGGGATTTTCATGGTGTGGTCCAGGAATCTACATTTTAAAATATGCTCCCTAAGTAAAATTTATATGCACAGAAGTTTAAGAACAACTGATCTAGGCTCTATAAATGGAAAAAATTATAAATAAAACATTTC
>NW_012141747.1:175703-177353 GCF_000956105.1 Propithecus coquereli
CAAATTGATAAAGAAAACAAAATTTCAATCAAAATACCAGAAGTACTTTATAGAAATTGTCAAGATGATTCTGAATGTATATGGAAAAGTAAAGTATGTAAAATAGTGAAAAGAAGAACAAATTTGAAGGATTAATAATACCTGATTTCATGACATACTACACAGCTACAGTAATAAAGAGTGTTTGATATTGACATGAATATAGTCATATATGCAAATGGGACATAAAAGCCAGTGTAGAAATAAGCTTACACATACATGGTCAATTGATTTTTAACAAAGAAGGTGAAGCAATTCAACAGAGAAATGATTATCTTCTTAAAAAATTATTCTGATAGTCAAACAATCGGACAGTTATATGTAAAAAAAAATTGTGCTTTGACCCTTATTTTATTACATGCAAAATGTAAGGCAAAATGTATCTTAGATATAAGTGTAAGTGAAGTGCTGGAACTATAAAAATATAAGATGAAAACATCCAAGAAAATCTTGTTGTCTTTAAGTTTGAAGACAAGTAGTTAAATTAAACACAAAGTCATAAATTTAAAAAACAATGGCTTTGACATCATGAAACATAATAATATTGCTATTTAAAAGATGTGGTTATAAAAAATGTTAGTAAAGGCCTAATCCGAGGGAAAATATTTAGAAAGTATGCATTTGGATCTAATGTAATGAATTGGTTCTAATATATATAAAGAGCTCTTACAACGCAATATTGAAAAAAATGTATTCATCTACTTGGGCTTCCATAACAGAATATCACAGACTGGGTGGTATAAACAGAAATTTATTTTCTCACCTTTCTGAAGGCTGTAGGTTCTAGATCAAGGTACTGGGAGAACTGGTTTTGGGGGAAGCCTCTCTTCCTGGCTTACAGATGGCCATCTTCTCACTGGTTCATCAGCAATTTCTGTTGGCTCTATCTTCATGAGTATAGTAGTTTTCTAGGGCTTCCATAACAGAATATCACAGACTGGGTGGTATAAACAGAAATTTATTTTCTCACCTTTCTGAAGGCTGTAAGTTCTAGATCAAGGTACTGGGAGAACTGGTTTTGGGGGAAGCCTCTCTTCCTGGCTTACAGATGGCCATCTTCTCACTGTGCCCTCACATGGTCTTTTCTCTGTGCATGCACACTCTTGACGTCTCTTCCTTTTCTTATATGGGCACCAATCCTATTGGATTAGGACCTCACCCTTACAACCTCATTTAATCTTAATTACTTCCTCAAAGGCCCTATCTCAAAATATAGTAACTGTTAGGCTTGCTAAGGGTGGGAACCCAGAAAGTATGTGTAAGATAAAACGCGATTAATGGAAAACATAGTGATAGTAAGGCCTGTGAAACAATAGCCGCAGGAGTCTGGAGAGTACGGAGGTTGTAAATCTAACTCTAAACACACATGGTTGAGGCAACACCAGCAACTGGTTTACTCTTCAGAAAAAATTCATCCTCCCCAACTTCCATCCAAACCTCCTATAAACCCACCTTCTCCGCTTCCTAGGGGTGGCCTTTGCCAAATTCCTAGGGAGATAAAGGAATGGAATGCAAGGGGGGAACTTGGCATTCCTTATCCCTCCTGAGAAAGACAACGCTTTTCCCTCCCCATCTCTGCAGGATTTGACCTAGCAGGGGTCCCAGGAATTG
>NW_012141747.1:179052-180255 GCF_000956105.1 Propithecus coquereli
GATATTAAGAAAAAATGAATGAAACCCAAGCAAGTTGTGGTTAGTTAATGGTAACATGCAGATATTGGTTCCTTGTTTGTATAAATGTACCATAGGCTAGCCATGCCAAATTTCATGAGAATATGAACATTGTATACACTGTTGGTAGGAACGTAACATGGAACAACCACTTTTGAAAGGAGTTTGGTTGTTTCCTAAAAAGTTAAATGTCAACCTCCCATATAAAACAGCTATCCTGCTCCTAGACAAAAGCATGTGCCCACTGTATTAGTTATGGTTCTCCAGAGAAACAGAATTCACAGGACACACATTTGTGGAGGCCAAGAAGACCCACACTCCAATCTGCTATCTGCAAGCGGGAGAACAGGAAAGTTGTTCGTATAATTCAGTCTAGTCCTAAGGGCTGAGAACCAGGAGCTCTGATGTCTAAGGACAGGGGAAGATGGCTAGCTCAAGAAGAGAGAGCACATTCACCCTTCCTTTGCCTTTTTATTTTATTAAGCTCTCAATGGTAACTGGATTATGCCTGCTCATATTGGTGAGGGTGATCTGCTGTATCCAATCCACTCATTCAAATGATAATCTCTGGAAGAGATTTAAATCAGTGCATTGAATACAGCAGATCACCCTCACCACAAATGGACACACTCAAAAATAATGTTTTAGCAGCTTTCTGGGCATCCTTTAGCCCAGCCAAGTTGACATATAAAATTAACCATTACACTCATACAAATATTTGTACTCTAATGTTCATAGCAGTTTTATTTGTAATAGCCAAAGACAGAAACAACTAATTTGTCCTTAAATGGATAAATAGATAAACCAATTGTGGTATATCCATACAATGGAATATTCCTCAGCCATGAGAAGGGATGAAGTATTTTGTTGATACACATCGGAAAATGGATGAATCTCAAAAATTATGCTGAGTGAAAGAAGTCAGATAAAACTGTGCACACACTACATGATTCCATTCATATAAAATTTTAAAACAATTTAATGCATTCAGAAAGAAAGCACACATCAGAGGCTGCCTGGGGACAGGGATGAGAGATAAAGAAGGAAGGAGAGATTATAAAGGACATAAGGAAAACTTGTGGAAATTATGGATATATTTATTATCTTAATTATGATAATGTTTTCATCAGTGCATATGTATGTTAAAACGCATCAAATTTTGCCCATTAAATAGATGCAGTTAAT
>NW_012141747.1:195130-196855 GCF_000956105.1 Propithecus coquereli
GTAATTCAACGGATCCAGAATAGCCAGTCTTGAAAGAGAGGACCAAAGCTGGAGGACTGACGCTTCCCCATTTCAAAAATTACAACAAAACCATAATAATCAAGACCGTATGGTTCTGGCATAAAGACAAACATGGAGATCAATGGAATAGAATTGAGAGTCCATAAAAAACTCTTAGGCTTATGGTCAATTTTACGGCTCAAGATAATTCAGTGGGGCAAAGAATAACCTTTTCAACAAATGACTGCCTCTCCGGTGCTCCACCAGAGATATACAAGAGATAGAAAATAAACTCAAGGGACTCACAATGGTGTCTTTCAGTTCCTGAGTTCCTTGTCCAGTCTACCTTGTTTCTACATTCAGAGTTTTTTTACGATTGTCTGCTGAATGATTTCCAGGATAATTAGTTGTAATTAGAGGCAGAAATGGGTAAAATTGAGTCTATGCCATATTGTCCCTAAACAGAAAGGCCCATTGTCTTTTTTGTAAATAAAGTTTTATTGGAACACTACTATACTCAAGCTTGTTTGTTTAAGTATTGCCTATAACTACTTTCATGCTAAATGAAAGTTGAGTAGCTGTAACAGAGATCATATAGCTGGCTCACAACGCCTTAGAACATACTCTCTAGCCCTTTACAAAACATTTTTGATGTCCCCTACTTTAGGAGAAAATTAAGAGTATATATTCATAATCTTGGGATAGGCAAAAGTTTCTTAAGACACAAAACACACCAATCATAAATGAAAAAAATGGATAAATTGAACTTTATTAAAAGTAAAAAGTTTATGTTCATCAAAAGATACCTATGAAGAAATTAGAAATGAAAACCATAGATGAGGAGAAAATATTTGCAATTCATATATCTGATAAAGGGCTCATATCCAAAATCAAAAAAAGAAACCCCTACAAGTCAATAATAAGGCAAATAACCCTTAAAGAATACAGGAACAAGATTTGACACTTACTTATTAAATATGCCATGTATATTTGCTCTGACTTCACCCCTGGTGTTATACAGAAGTCAACTCCAAAAGAAGCTAGTAAAGAAAAGTCCTCATAAGAGCTGGCATACATACAAGGAGGGAATTCCACAAGTTGGGGGAAATGGGCATAACTATGTTTTTAAACCAAATATTTCACAATTTTACATTATTTACATGCTTCAAATAATTTGCTTAATTATGATATTGATATTACTGAAAATGCAATATGGGTATTAATAAAAAAGGATATTTGGGAAAACAAAGAAAAGGGAGGTAATAATAAGAAAGGTTAAGAAAAGGATCTGAAAGTTAAAGTTGAAGAATGAACAAGATTTTTAGGAAGCATTTTCCCACCTCTCTTCTCCAAATTTCAGCACATTTTTTTTTCCACTCAAGATGGGTCATGGGGGAAAAAAGAGAAAGAGGAAATAATCTTTATATTATAACTTAAAAACCCGACAAGGGAATGCTAAATTTTTTTGGAAGAGAATGCCATAACAATTCCATTTTTCAAACCTTCATGAAAATCATGTCGTCAGTAGATCCAAGTTATGCACAGATTTTGTTTTCAAAAATTTTGTTGTGAAATATATCATGGGTGTGTTTGTGGTGGGGTGTTTTCATAGTTTGCGTCATCTTTTAAATGTCCTCTAATACTTTTTGTCTCACTAGTTTTCTGTGTTTTTTATCCCCATTTTCTATTTACATGTATTCCAGTTGCCTTTATCCTTTTTTAAAA
>NW_012141747.1:197086-199841 GCF_000956105.1 Propithecus coquereli
TCCTCATCTGTAACATGGAAACAATAATGTCCAGATCAGTAGGTAGATTTATGGAATAAACAAGTTGAAGCTTATAGAATGATTATAAAATGTTTGGCACATGAGAAGACCTGAAATATAATATTAATAATAGTATTACTGATACAGTAACACTGACAACATTAAGTTATTTTTACTATTATCATTGCTATTGGTATCTCATCTGGGAGACAGCCATGAGGACATTGTCTGTATACTCCTGAAACAATCACTGAAGGAAGTGAGTGAGAAAAACATCTTCCAGAGAATAAGAAAAAGTGAAAATTCTAGAATCAATTGCTGATTTATTGACTAATCCCTGAACATAAAGCACAAGAAGTTGCCCTGAGGCATCTGTTTTGGTGAGTGTTTGATTCACATTCTAATCAAAACCATGGACAATGAATGAGGAGTGAGCTCATGAAGCCATTCTAGAAAGTTTTGCACAATAGTTATTGTTCACAGTATAATCTATTATTGGTGTTGAAATCCTTGCAAACTAATTTTATTGAATTATATTTATAACAAGGGACTCTCCCATGTTAAGAAATATGGTGCTTCTCAAAAGCCAAATATAGATGACAATGCATGAAAAATATATCCATTTGGAAAAGACTCTATTTGGAAAGAAAATCATTGTTCTCCCCCATCCAGCCCAGGCCAGAGGTTTAGGTTTTTGTACATTGTGTTTTATGGAAGAAAAGCATATTTAATTTGTTTGTCATTTAATGAATAATCAGTAGGAGAAAATAGAAATCACCAGTTACCCTTGAAAGGAGGTCATATTCAAAATCACTAATCAAGAGTAAAAATGTCTAAATAATCTCCATGGGTTAGAAGAACATGAGCTTTCTACACCTATGTTATTAAGTGAAGAATTATGATGAGCTTCTTCATGTACTTATTATACCTTTACTGTTTTATGTATATGATATTATAATAGTATTTAGGTGAAATAACTACTTTATTGGAGTGACGACTATTTTTTAAAGTAATTTTCTTTTTTGATATTTTAAAGGCTCCTTTAAAAATCTAACTATGCTCTATTAAACAGCATCAAGAACTAAATTCTGTTCTCTAGCCTGCTGAGTAAATATGAATTTCACAGTTAAATACATAAAATAATGATTACATCCAATGGTCATGAGGGACATGTTTTTAGGAGTATACTAATTAAACTACATCCTTCAGACAACATGTTTCTACACTTACTAGCAATGAACCATATCTGATTGGTCATTAAGTAATTAGGAATGCTAATGTAAATAAAGTGCCATTCAGATGGGGCTTTGAGACTGGAGATGAATCATATATTCTGTCTTCTGGTCTGAACTATGTACGGATCAGTCAAATAAAATAACCAAGGGAAAAAAGTACTGAAGACCAAAAGGAAAAGATGGTTCTGTCACTTACTGCTAAATAGATTCCATACTTTTCAATAGTGTTTCTTATTTCACTGATAGTATAAAAGTGTTGTAAACAACAAGAGAAAAAATGGCTTGAATTCTGATCCTGTGTTTTTCTGTGCCCACTATTTATATTTCCGTATGTGTGTGTGTGGAGGGGGTGGAATCTAGTACTTATGCAACAGCAAAGATGAAAGGTTCAAGAAGATAAAAAGTCATGAAAAAATAGAGATGAAAAATAAATAGCACTGGAGAGAGAAATACTGAGTAAAGGCTAAAAGTGGAGAAATGAAGCCATTGGAGGGAAAAGGAAATGAGGAGAAATGACAGTGTTTGATGTTAATAAAAACCACATAATAACAGGTTGGAACTAGAAACATTCAGGATTCTATATTCCTGAACTCTGAAATAAGGATCAAGAAAATTTTATAAAAATGTTTTATTTAGTATTAAAATAGTAAAAGTGATAATTTGTACCACAAAACAAAATTTTAAGAGACAAAGATTTTAGAAGGATAAAATATCCATCAATACTGGGGATTTTTCAAAAGGATGATTTGCTCTAAGTGCTTGTATTAGGTGGTAAAAACTTAGCCAGCATTTCACAGGTGCAAAATAAATATTTGTTAAAGGAATTAAAGAATGAATGAACTAATTATTTAAATTTCAATGTAAAACAATCCTTTTTTCCTAGAAAGTTAACAGAGTCCAAATATTCTAAATTTGTTATTTTGTCAGAGAGCCTTTCAATAATGTACTTACCAGGCCTGCACCATTGATGTTATCTTTTGTTAATTGACGTATGATTTACATTCAGTAAAGTGCACAAATATTTAGTGTAAATCTTGGTAATGGTGTGCATAAGTACATACCTATTAAACCTCCATCCAAATAAACAGTGCATTACATAACACCAGAAGATTCTCTTATATGCTTTTTATGTCAATACCACCTTCTCAAAAATAACCACCATAGTTTTACCTGCTCTTGAATTTCTTATAAATGGGGGCGTGTTCTGTACTCTTTTATTTCTGCTTTCTTTCAGTCAACAGGTTCCTACCATTCAAGTATATTTTATATGTCATACATATACATATATACATATGCTGTCATACATAACACAGTTGTCATACATATAATATGCATTTTTTTCATATATATACACTTAAAAGTGTGGGGTTTTTTTTACCGCCACATAGGATTCCATTATATGGACACGTTATAATTTGTTTATTCGTTCTCAGGGCATTTAGGTCGTGTCCTGTTTTGGCAATTATCAAAGTCTTTACAAGTCTTTTAGTGCACATGTTCACAGATTTATTGCAACCCCT
>NW_012141747.1:199891-200929 GCF_000956105.1 Propithecus coquereli
AAATATGCTCCCTAAGTAAAATTTATATGCACAGAAGTTTAAGAACAACTGATCTAGGCTCTATAAATGGAAAAAATTATAAATAAAACATTTCACATCATTAACCAAGAATATGAGTTTAAGCCTATTTAGAAATACACACACTCACACCAGGTAATGTGTCTGTGCATGCGCATGTATCCCTGCAAAACTGTAACTCGTACTCTAGAGTTTATTGTGTACAGTAAGAGGACGAGACTTGAATTGATTCTGAATAATGCTCAGTGATTTTAGATTGACCTCACTGAAATAACATACATGCTTATTGGCAGAAATAGATGGCAGACCGGCGCGAAGCCTATCTCTGCTAAGAGAGTGTATAATTCCGGGACTATCAGGATACGGCTTCACTTTTGGTTTACCCAGTCTCACAGATTATGTTTTTATTTACCAAGTCCTTGCACCTAATGTGAAGCAGGCTCTAAACCACCTTCCGGAGCAATCAGGAAAGTTTGGGGTGTGTTGGTCACCTCTGGTCAGGACTTCACTCTGCTTGGGAATACCAAAGAGAGCTGTGATGGACTACTTTGTGGTCCTTTTCCTCTGTTGACTGTCTGTCCTTTTGCTGGATCTGTTGGTGAAGCCCTCAGACTCAATGAGGAAGCATGAATCTTCTACTTTATGTTGTCAAACTGTGTTAGCTTGAGTTGATAGAAGAAATTTCGAAGCTGTGTATTCTCCATAGGAATTTCTCTTTGTTGCTGATCAGATCAGATGTTTAGTCAACAGGGTGTTAAAATATCTGTTTGACTTGGATTTTCCTTGAGGTTATTGATTGGTTTAATTCAACCTAAATAAGCCAGGGTTTCTCTTCCTTCTTCACTCAGATCACAATGCTAAGTGCCATTTATTAATACTATAGCTGTCAATTTTTGAACACGTATTTGGTGCCAGGAACTTTGTTGTTCACATTATACTCATAATCTTATTTAATCTTTTCAAATAAAGATTATTATTCTGTATGATTTGTACTAGAAAAAAAAGAAAACAGAAGAAAAT
>NW_012141747.1:213219-215789 GCF_000956105.1 Propithecus coquereli
GCGCATGCCTGTAGTCCCAGCTACCTGGGAGGCTGAGGCAGGAGGATCACTTGAGCCCAGGAGTTTGAGGTTGCTGTGAGCTAGGCTGATGCCACGGTATTCTAGCCCAGGCAAGAGAGTGAGAATCTGTCTCAAAAAAAAAAAAAAAAGTCAATTGTATTTTTCTCATTACTTTTACATAATTTTGGAAATATCCACAAAATAAGTAAAAGGGAATCAGACCCAGGAGTTATTTAGGGATAAAATATTAATTGGCTAAGTATATGAATATATTACTTTTCTATTGCAGGATACAAAATTCACCCAAACTTTAGTGGCTTAAAACAACAAATGTTTATTATTTCATGGTAAAAATCTGTTTCTGAGGTGAGGGACTTGGGAGTGGCTTGGTTGAGGAGTTCTGGTGTAGGGTCTCATGAAGTTGCAAAGTGTTGGTCGGTGCTGCAGTTTTTTGAAGGTTCAACTGAAGTGAGAAGATCCACTCCCAAGAGGGTTCACTTACATAAGTGTTGCCTGAAGGCTCGTCCTTCACTGTCCTCAGTTCTTCCCACTGTGGATCTCCTCATAGAACAGCTCCCTGATTCTTCACAATGAGCAATCCAAGAGATAAAAAGAAGGAAACTGGGTGGCTTTTGTCCCTAGATTCAGATGGGACACACCATAACTTCTGTCATACTCTCTCAGTGACAGTGAACAGCTATTGAACAATGTGGGAGGGAAGTACATAAAGTCTGGATCCCAGAAGTCAAAGATCATTGGGGCAATCCTAAAAACTGGTTACCACAATGGTTTATTTTGGTGGTGATTGTTATTCTTGTCAAATTCCAGTTTCATTGCATTTTAATCAGAAAATTTATTTTTCATTGCATTAATCCTCTGCAATTTTTTTAGATTTTCTTTGCAACTCAGTATGTAAATGTTTTGTAATGTTTTATAAACTTTCTATAAATGTTTCATGTGACTTGTATGGAATGTATACTTTCTATTTATTGATTTCAGGTTTCTTTCTATATAAATTATCTACTATATTATACTTTTCAGTTTTTCTTTCCAAATTCTTTACACAATCACAAGTTATTAGTCTGCTTGATCTGTAAGTTACTGATAGAGCTGTGTAAATATCTCCCATATAGATTGTGAATTTGTCCATTTATTTTGTAATGTTTATCTGCTTCCTATAGTTGGAGGCTAATTTTTTTAGCTTCAAATTTTAATTTCACAGTAAAAGTATTGCCATGCCAATCTTCTTTTGGAAATATTTGTGTAGTATATAGTTTTTCATCCTTTTAGTCTCTTACAAGCACTTTTTCCATGTTAAGTATCTCTAATTTCATTAATCACTAATTGTCATAGATAAGTAGAAGTCTGAATTGCTAAAATATTAGGCGGTAAGCACTAACTACCTGGGTAGTACATGATGGATTCAGAATCCAAATCCACAATTTGTGATTTGTCTGTTGATTTTTAACCTCACATCAAGTTAATTTTTATGTCATAACATCATCATCATTATTGTTGTGATTTGAACATTGATTTTATTAATCTCAACCTTAATAACTGAAATTCAGAAGGCAAATTCTGCTAATTTCAATAAAACTGCAAAATCCTCTAGAAGTTGAACAAAGCAACATATTTAAAGTCTAACTTTGGCAAACATTTTGTGATCCAAATAGGAAAAATATGACTACAGACTGCCTTGCTCATCTTGGTGCGAATAGTTAGCAAATACCTGAAAGAGGAAGTTAGGGATGATGATTTTAAATCAGTTTCCAACTTGAGATCCAACTTTTGAATTTTACTTATGAAATGGATGATTTGCATGAGAAAATATGTACTGATTATCAACTGAGAGAAAAATGCATATGACAAGTTTTCTAACACAAAAAAATTTCAATATCTTATATTTATATTTTAGACTCAGTCCATAATAGATGAAAGCATGTTTTTCATAGAATAAGTGACATCACAGCTCCCCTGCTGTAGGGCTTACTCAAGACATTCCAATAGAGACATAATCCCTTTTGTGCCTCTGAAATTAAAATGAATCATATGCAAAAATAGAGCTAGCCAAGAGGGTCTATGTAGCCCATTATGATTATTACGCATTACAAAACGGTGCGCTGTGCTCTGCAATAGGTGAATTGTGCTAAATAAAAAATAGCATTGCTCCATCTGTAATAATTACATTCTATAAAATGCCTACTTGCCAGCAAGTAGATGGAGTGAGAAATAGATTTAGATTCATATAAAAAAAGTTTGTTTATGAATAGAAAGCAAAGTTAAAATCAGTACCATCCATTAAAACTCAATTCATCCTGGATATTAGAAAAATAAAAAGCATAAATAAATGAGGCAGATGTTGGCAATCTGAGTAGGTCACAAAGCTGCTCAACCTTAATAACCAAAATTCAAAAGGCAGATGGCAGAAGCCTCAACAAAACAGAGGAAATTCTCCAAGACTTGGAGCATTTCTATGCAGATTGGTGAAATGTCCTTATGACAAAGGAAATGTTCCATCACCACTTGAAATATATTTTTTAAATATTTAGAGTAGATTTTTATTTTCCATC
>NW_012141747.1:215839-218591 GCF_000956105.1 Propithecus coquereli
ACTCCATGAGTTGCTATTCTAGAGTTCGTAGTGATAATTCATTAATGCTTCAGTGATATATATATTTTATTTTTTTAAAGTTTTCCATCCTAGTTGCTTCATTTGTTTTTGTGAGGGGATTGTCTTGAGTTTTAACTGATTTCTAAGGGAATGTTTGAAATGTTCTCTATTGAATATGTCTACTATAAATTTGCTAGATCCTTTTTACTAGGTTAAGAAAGCATCCTTCCACTTCAATTGTTGATTATTTTTGCAATGTTTTGGGATTGTATTGAATTATTTTTCAGCATTTTTGAGATGGTCATGTGTTTTTTCTTACTTTTATCTAAGGATGTGTTGCATTTTATAAATAGATTTCTAATGATTCTAATTGATACTTTGAAAATTCATTTAGGATATTTAGTTAGGATGTTTGCATCTGAGTTCATGAATAAATATTGTTTTAATATTTTCCTTTATTTTCCCTTCTTTGTCTGGTTTTGATATCAGTACTGTATTCAACTAATGAAATAAGTTGATGAATATAACTTTTCTCTCTAGGATCTGAAAGATAGGAGCAATCTCCTCTTCAAATGATTGGCAGAATTTGTCTGCAAACCCATCTGGTTTTATCCAAAAACTCCTGAGCCTGGAGTTTTCTAGTGGGAAGATAATTTATCCACCGATGCAGGTATATTAATGGCTGTAGGACTATGCATGTTTTCTGCTTCCTGTTGAACTTGTAGTTTTGGCAGAGTTTACTTTATATTTTTTTTCAGGAATATTTCCATTTTATCTTAGTTTTCAAATTCATTGGCATAAAGTTATTGATAGTATTTATTTATTTAATCTCTGAAAAAATCTCTAATCCACAGTGACCTTGTAGTCACTCATTACTTTTACATACTATAAGGCCTCATAGGCCTTAAACAATTTTCATTTGTGTGGTTTGCTGAATGTTCAAAATAACAGCATGATGTAGGTGATGCTCTATTCCTACATCATTAACTCAAGTAAGGTTTTAGGGGCAAATGATATGTAGGCTTCCACCACCCTGCAGATTCTTGACCTTCAATCTTCCAAACACTAAGAGCCAATGAAGGTCAGTGTGTATGATCTTCACTTACCCCAACTAATTTACCTTTCTTGGGAGCCCTTTTAAGTGGCTATGGCTTTGGTCAATAGCTTATTCTGTCTCAGTTATTTATAATCAAATCCAGGATGGACATTTTTAAGGTAAGAATGATTCATTCAATTTTAAACGAATGTGCATGGTGCATTTCAAATACTATTTAATGAGTCTGTTGAAAGTGTTAGCAGATTTAAAATTATTGAGATGTGTCAATTTGAGAACATATCTAGATATTTTACATTAATTTTTATGGAAGTAATTCAGTATGGGTTTTGCTTACCTTGAACTGAATCTCAGTGTATAATAATTATCTTATACAGTCATATTTCTTGAATGGGAACCTGCAAATAAACATTACATTGTCAGAATTATAGGACTCATTAATAAAAACTTCCTGCTTATCAATTTGCAGGAAATATAAGTTGATTCACTTTCTCATTACCTAGATGTTTTCTCATACTCCTGACTCATCTTTGTTCTTTTCTTTGTACAAGCAATGAAGTTATAAGTCCTGTGAAGTAGTAGCCTGCAAATTATAATGCTTCATTGCATAAGCAAGTAACAGGAAATGAATAATGGAGAAAAAGTACTTGCTGCACAAGCTTCAATAATCCTTAATTCTGAATAGAAAAATAGCCAATCAGTTGTATAAGGTCCTATGAACAAGTAAGATAATATGCATTTGAATTCTCTTTAAAGTTTTTTTTAGTAGAAAGAAAAACTATCTCAGAGACTGTATGGAAAGTCAGTTTTTAAATAAATGCACGAATATGTACATCTTTTAAAATCTCTGGTAAAAGTTGGTCTTCAAACTACAAGGAACTTGCAAAAATAAGCAAGGTTTCTGTGTGTATGGGAAATAAAAAAATGTTTTCTAAGGGAAAGATTAAAAATGACATCAAGGTCACTTAAAAATGTTGAATATTGTACTAGCATTTTTATCAAGAAGATTATGAGAATATAGGTGATAATTATATACAAGTGGACAATTATATCCATGTGATATGTTTATAAAAGTTACTTGTAAAACACCATGGGTTCAACTCCCAGGGAGTTCTGAGGTGGGGAAACAAAAGTGAGAGAGAGATGGTTTGTACTTTTCTTGCCTATATGAATTTGTTCATTTTAATATCACACCATTAGGTGTGAATATACCCATCCTCTCCTTCCCCCTCCCCACTCCCTGACACCCGATGAATGTTGTTACTGCCATATGTGCACATAACTGTTGATAGATTTATCTATATTTTGTGGTAGCAAATAATAAATTAGTATCTACATATATTTTATGCATTCATGACATATTGAATGTTTTCTCGGCGTTCGTGTTATTTCTAGGCTATGTGGTATATCTACAAATTTTTTTAAATTGCCACAAATCTCTAAAAATTTTCTAATATGGTTATTGAATAAAATATTCATATAAGTGGGCCCGTACAGTTCAATCCTGTGTCGTTCAAAAGTCAATTGTAGGCCAGGTGTCATGGCTCATGCCTGTAATCCTAGCACTCTGGGAGGCCGAGGTGGGCGGATCGTTTGAGCTCAGGAGTTCGAGATCAGCCTGAGCAGGAGTGAGATCCCATCTCTACTAAAAATAGAAAGAAATTGGCCAAACAACTAAAAATAGAAAAAATTAGCCAG
>NW_012141747.1:221231-235036 GCF_000956105.1 Propithecus coquereli
TGTTACAGAAACATTACCCACATGCCTCCTGTCTCTCTACGCTCAATCCACCCTCCTCCTCGTCACCAGAAAAATCCTGATTCATAAAATCACATCCTGCTTAAAAGCCTTCTATGAAGGACTTTTAAAAATTTGTGAAAAAATTGAATGAAAAGATAAAAATAAAAAAATAAACTTTAATTCTCAACATAAGCTCCATCAAGTTCAAGACACTTTTATAAGTGATGACACCAGCCATTTAGTCCATCCGTAAAGAACTGAGGGTCCTGGGAATTTAACCATGTCAATGTAGTCTTTTTTATCTTATTAACTGAAGAAACATGGGTGCATGTTAAAGATATTTTAAGATGAGGAAACAAAAAGAAGTCAGAAAGAGCCACATCAGGACTGTAAGGTGGATGCCTAATAATTTTCCATCCAAACTCTCACAAAATTGCCCTTGTTTGATGAGAGGAATGAGCAGGACTATTGTGATGGTGGAGAAGGACTCTCTGGTGAAGTTTTCCCTCACATTTTTTTCTGCTAAAGCTTTGGCTAGCTTTCTCAAAACACTGTCATAATAATAAACAGATGCTATCGTCCCTCAAGAAAGTCAACAAGCAAAATGCCTTGAGCATTTCAAAACACTGTTGCTATGACCCTTGCTCTTGACTGTTCTCTTTTGCTTTGACCAGATGATTTCCATCTCCTGGTAGCCATTGCTTTGATTGGGCTTCATCTTCAGGATTGTACTGGTGAAGCCATGTTTCCCTCTTATAATTCCTCAAAGAAACTACTTTAGGATCTTGATTCCACGTTTAAAATTTCCGTTAAAAGCTCTGCCCTTGTCTGCAGCTGATCTGGATGCAACAATTTTGGCACCCATCAAGTAGAAAGTTTATTCAGCTTTAATTTTTTAGTCAGAATTGTGTAAGCTTAAGGAATGGAGATGTCTGTGGTGTTGGCTATTGTTCCTGCTGTTAATCTACATCTTCTTCAACTAGGGCACAAAGAAGATACATTTTGTCCTCACAAATTGATATGGATGGTCTGCCGCTGTGGGCTTCATCTTCAACATTGTCTCATTTTTTCTCCTAAAATGAGTTATTCATTTGTAAACTGCTGATTTCTTTGGGGGCATTGTCTCCATAAACTTTTCATAAAGCATAAATGATTTCACCATTTTTCCACCCAAGTTGCATCATAAATTTGATGTTTATTCTTGCTTCAATTTCATCAAAATTCATATTGCTCTGATAGGGGCTCTTCTCAAATGATGTCTTCTTTCTTAGTGCCTCAAACTGAATCCTGTTAAGACATGCTATAACAAGTTAGTGTGAGTTTATTTTGGTGTAAAACATTTTTGAAATCTATGAATAGTTTTTTCATAATATGAAATTATCCATCAACTCTTTGAAGATCCCTCATATGGTTGTGCTGTGAGTGTAATGTATGTTTATTTTTCAAAATATAATTCCAGATTATCTTTTCATACTTAATTCTTGCTACTTCCCCATGTTTCCTTGCATGAACTTAAATGTTATTAGCCCTGCTCCCATCATTGCTTCTAAGCTTCTCCATGTTGGAATTCAGGAGCTGCTCTCAGTTATAAGAACCCAGCCCACTCTTGCTGCCACAGCAGAGCAAAGACACTCTGGAAGTTTGTTGTAAAATCAACATTAGGAAGTCCAGATGCTGAAGAAATAGAAATATGTCATTCTAGAATACTCAGTAACCAACAATTATTTTAGTCAATGATTTGATGAGAACTGGGCTACTTAAAATTCATTCATAACTCAACTATGTGCAAGGCACACAAAGGATGCAGAAACAAAAGTTCCTGCCCTCGTGGAATGCCTATACTCATGAGTGACATATACAATACCCAAGATAATAAGCAAAAATTAATAGTTTATTAGTGATTATTTTTAAAGATGAAAAATAAAGCATAAAGGAATATAAGAAATATCCAGGGTAGCGGCGCATTGAAATATTAGTGTGGCTTGCACGAGTGTGACTGAGAAGACGACTTTTGAGAAAAAACTAGAAGGAGGAATTAACTATGTGGATATATGAGGCGGAACATGTAACAAAGGAGTAGCAATGCCCTGAAGCAAGAGTGTGCCTGGTGTGTTTCAGAAACAACGAAGATGCTGGTGCACCTGTAATAGACAGGACTAGAAGAGCATGGTTAGGATTGGGAGCATTTGTGATCTGAGACATGGGGAACCAAAAAATAGGGATTTCTCTCCAGTTCATAATGTAGATCTGTATCATGGACATCAACACTTGAGCATAGACCAGTGTAGACTGGAACAGCATAAATGTATGCTGGAACAATAAGATGCACAAAATGAGGATCAGGAGAAACTAGATGAAAAGAGAAAAAATCTTTAGTTTCAAACCAGAACAGAGATAGTTCCTTGTTACATACCTATATTTTTCCCTTATCTTTCAACGGTATGAAATGCTTGAAAGTAAATACCAGAAAGAACTGGATTTCAGTATCTGTAGATGTTCACACACAGTCAATATTAGTGAGTAAAACGTTCACTAGAAGGAATGCCCACCCAGCTCCAGATGCTTGCATATTTTCTTTTTAATCTCCTGATTAAGTTCTAGAGGACATAGCCCATGTATTTGCCTCTCCACTGGCATTCTATGGTCTTGTCAACCTGAAAATAAACTTCTACCTTGATAATTCTACTCAAAAGCACCATGAAGCTGAAAAGCAATACAGGAAGGACTCACCATACTAGCTCCTGCTTCACTGAAACAAAGGAATGACTTTCTCAGTAAAATTCTGGGCTTCTTTTTTAGAACTTCCTTTAACTGATAAGCCCTCAGTACACTGCCCATTCACTTTTTCACTTTTTTTAAAATTAAGGTTGCTACAGAAAATACAGGATGCCTATGTCCAATTAAATACAAACTTTAGACAAACAACAAACAATTTTTCAAGTAATAATGTTCCAAATACTTCATGGGGCATATTTATACTAAAAAAGCCACTCGTTCTTATTCAAAATTCAAATTTACACAGTTCCCTGTGTTTTTAAAATAAAATTATTAGAAAACTTTAGATTTACATAAACATTGTGAAGATAGTACAAAGAGTTTCCATATACCCCAAACTCAATCTCCCCTATTATTAACATCTTACATTACATTTGTTAAAATTAATAAACCAATGGTGATAGAATGTTCACAGAAGTCCACACTTTCTAAAAACACATCACCAATCCCAAGATCATCTAGATTTCCTTCTATGTTTTCCTCTAGAAGTTTTATAGTTTTCCATTTTACATTTAAAGCTGTGATCTACTATGTTAACATTTGTGAAAGTTGTAAGGTCTATGTCTAGGTTCATTTTTTTGCAATATGGACATCCAAATTTTCCAGAACCATTTGTTGAAAAGATTACTCTTTTTTGACTAGGCCTTACTTCTTTGTAAAAAAAAAAAAAAAAAAAAATTCAGTGGACTATATGTGTATGGGCCTATTTCTGGGCTTTCAATTCTGTTTGATTGGTCTATATAACTATTCTTTTACCAGTATCAGGCTGTAGTGATTACTATAGCTTTATAGCAAGTTTCAAAATGGGAGAATGTGATCCTTTCAACTTAGCCCTTCTTCAGCAGATCATTGGGCATTCTGGGTTTTTGGCCTTTCCATATAAACTTTTGAATCAGTTTATTGATACTTACAAAATAGCTTGCTGAAATTGTGGCTTGATTCTGTTCAATCTATAGACAAATTTAGAAAGAATTGTCATCTTAACAATAGTCTTCCAATACATGAACATAAAATATTTCTCCATTTATTTAGATCATCTTTGATTTCTTTCATCAGAGTTTTATAGTTTTCCGCGTCTAGTTCCTTGGTATATTTTGTTAGATTTATACCTAACTATTTCATTCTTTCAGTACTACTTAGAATGGTATTTTTTTATTTCAACTCCATTGTTCATTGTTTGCATAGAAAAAAGCAATTGACTTTTTTATATTTACCTTGTATCCTACTTCACTGGTATATTTGATTTTCGGTTCCAGGAATTATTTTGTCCATTCTTTAGATATCCTACATAGAAAATTGGGTCAGTCATCTTCAAAGAAAGGCTGTTTTATTTCTTTCTTCCCAAATATGAATACCTTTTGTGTGTTTTTGTTGTCCTATTGCAATAGCTAGGACTTTCAGTATGATGTTGTATAGCAGTAGCAGGAAAAGACATCCTTGTCTCGTTCCTGACTTTGGGAGAAAAGCATCCAGTTCCTCAACATTAAGAATCATGCTAATTGTAAAATATTTTAGATATCCGTTATCAAGTTTAGTAGGTTTCTTTCTATTCCAAGTTTAGTAGATTTCTTTCTATTCCAAGTTTGCTGAGAGTTTTTTTTATTAGAAATGGGTGTTACATTTCATCAAATGCTTTTTCTGCATCAATTGAGATGCTCTTATAATTGTATGATATTTAGTCTACTGATATGATAGATTATACTGATTGACTTTTTTAATGTTGAACCATATCAAATAATCATTTTATACATTCTTGGATTTGATTTCCTAATATTTTGCTGAGTTTGTTTGCTTTAATATTCATGGGAGAAACAAGAGCTGTCCTTTCTTGTAATGCCTTTATCTGGTTTTGTTATAAGAATAGGGCTGGCCTCAGAATCTGTTAGGATGTTAGGAAGTGTTCCCTCTGCTATTTTTTTTTTCTTTTTTGGAAGAGATTATAAAGAGTCTCTTCCAAATTGTGAAGAATTGGTATAACTTCTTTCTGAAATATTTAGTAGAATTCACAAGTAAAACCATTTGGGTTATGTGCTTTTTTTATGGAAGTTTATTAATAATAGATTTAAATTCTTTAACAGTAATAGGCTATTAAGATGACATTTCTCCTTGTGTAAATGTTGATAGTTTGTGTCTTTCATGGAATTTTATCCATGTCATTTAATTATTAAATTTGTAGGTATATATTACCTCATAATATTTCTTTATTTTCTTTTAATATCCATAATATCAGTAGTAATGACTCTAATTTCTGATATTAGTAATTTGAGTCTTCTAATTTTTTTCTTGGTTAGTATGTCTTGTCATCTATCAATTTTTATCAACTTTCCAAAGAATCAGCTTTTGGTCTTATTGATTCTCTTTATTGGTTTTCTGTTTTAATTTCATTGATTTATGCTCTAATTTTTATTATTTCTTTTCTTCTTGTTTTAGGGCTATATTGCTCTAATTTCTCTAGCTTATTAATGTGGAAGCTTAGATTATTGATTTTAGATCTTTCTACTTCCACTAATATTTGTATCTTATGCTATATATTTCTCTCCAATCGTTATTTTTGCTACATTTCACAAATTTTGATAAAAGTATTTGCATTTTCCTTTTATTCGAAATACATTTTAACTTTTCTCAAGACTTCTTTGACCAATGTATTATTAGAAGTATGTTAGTTTCTAAATATTTGGAAATTTTCTGGCTTTCCTTCTGTTACTGATTTCTAATTTAATTCCACTGTAGACTGAGAATATATATTGTATGATTTCTCTTCTTTTAAATTTCTTAATGTGTGTTGTGTTTCCCAGATTTTGGTTTACCTTGTGACTGTTCCATTTGAACTTGAGAAGAATGTGCATTCTGCTGTTGCCAAATTTAGTGTTCTATAAATGTCAATTAGATAAAACTGATGATAGTGCTGTTCAGGTCAACTATAACCTTACTCATATCATGTCTGTCTGATATTTCAATCACTGAAATAGAGGTACTAGAAGTCTTCAACTATAATAATGAATTTGTGTAGTTCTTGCAGTTCTATCAGTTTTGCCTTATGTATTTTGCTACTCTATTGTTAACTGTATACTCGTTGAGGATTGCTATGACTTCTTGGAAAGGTAACCCCTTTATCAATGTGTAGTGTTCCCTTAATCCCTGATAATTTTCATTGCTCTTCAGTCTGCTTTGTTTTAAATTAATATAGCTACTACTAATTTCTTTTAACTAGTGTTAGCATGACATATCTTCCTTTATACTTTTTCTTTTAACCAAGCTAAGTCTTTATGCTTAATATAAATTTCCTGTGGACAACATATTCATTTTAAAAATACCTTTCTTTTAACTGGTATTTTTAGGTCATTTATATTTAAAGTGATTATTGATATAGTTAAATTAATATCTACCATGTCTGTAACTGTTTTTTATTTGTTGCACTTATTCTTTGTTTCTTTTATTTCCTCTCTTTTTTGCTTTCCCTGGTGTTAACTGAGAATTTTATATTCCATTTTGTCTCCTCTCTTAGCATATTAATTATATTCTTTAAAACTAATAGTGTTTCCTTAAAGTTTTCAAAAGTGACATATTTAGAAATTGCCCCACAGTTATTGAATGTTCCGCTCTGCTTGTTCACTGTTTGTTGTCTATTCTCTTTGAAATTTAACTTGAGAAGTATCTATTGACATATGTTCAAGCTCACTGATTTATTTCTTGATCTGATCCAGCCTATTGATGAGCCAATTAAAGACATTCTTCATTTCTGTTACGGTGTTTTTGATTTCTTGAATTTTTTCTAGATTCTTTTAGTTTCCATCTCTTTGTTTCCATTACCCACAGTTTCTCGTGTGCTGTCTACTTTTTTACATTAGAGCCCTTAACATATTAGTTGTCATTGCATTCCCTGTGTAATTCTAAATCCTGTGTCCTATTTTAGTCTTTCTGTGCTGTTTGCTTTGTCTCTTCAGATTCAGTGTTTTCTTGTCTTTTAACATGCCCATAATTGTTCTTTTGAACTCAGAATATGCTATTTTGAGTTTTAGGAAATGTAGTAAAAAGGCCTTTGGTGTAAGTTTTATGCTAATCTGGCTGAGAAATAGGCCCGTGTTTAATGTTTGCTTCAGCTGACAGAAGCTTCGAATTCCTCTAGTGTCCTTGTCTCCTCTGTTGTTTTTAGGCTTCCTTAAGATCTTCTGCTTAAATGGAGTCCATGTCTTGCAGCCCTATGAGCCCTACGGTAGTAAGTTGTGGAGGAAGGCAAGTGTGTACAATCTTATAATTAAATACTTAATGGGCATTTGTTCCTGGTCTCTGTCCTTCACCATTGATTCTTATCCCTCCTCCCCTTAGATGAGACAGGAAGGCCAGAAGGAGTTGGAGTCAGGGTAATGACCTTCCCCCAATGAGATAAAGCTCTGGCATAGTCTGGAAAGTAGGCCTATGTTATCTAGAAGACTCTGGGGGTTCACACATTCTATAATGATTACTTTTCTCTCCCCTATCCAGAGCAATGAGGGGATCTTGCTCAAATCTTTACCATAATAACCCAATGGGGTAAAGCCTATGAAAGTGTATGCTCCCCCGAAACTGTGACCACCTAAAAACTCTCACTCTTACAGTATTCCGCATCCAGCATCTAGAAATTTGTCAGAACTGCAGTTTCTGCGTTCCCACCAGTTTATGACCCCTGTTGCTTTGTTTTCAGGAAACCAGATCTAGACTGCAACTCTTGATCTCTGGATTCATCTGTCTCTTTTGAGATGACAGTGTACCTTAATTTTCTGATGGACCCAAGAAAAGTTATTCATTTTCAGGGGATTTTTTTTGTTAGTTCTCTTTTCTTTCTTTTCTTTTCTTCATTTCTCTTTTCTTTTCTTTTCAGTTTTTTTGTTTGTTGGTTGGTTTTGTTTTGTTTTTATTTGTTGCAAAAGTAACAACTTCCAAACTCTTTACACATCAAAACAGGAATCTGAAATCCTGCCCCGATCACTTTTACACATGTGCCTTCGGGCTGGTCCTCTCCTTGAGTCTGCAGAGACAGGCACAGAATCTGTAGATACACAACTCCACTAAAACCAAAGGAAAAAAATAGAAGGAAGTCAGGTAGTGTCAGTCCATTTGCATTGCTATAAAGGAATACCCGAAGCTGGGTGAGTTAAAAGAAAGAAGGTTTGATTGGCTCACAATTCTACAGGCTATGCAAGAAACATAGTGCCAGCATCTGCTTCTGGAGATGGACTGGAACTGCTTCCACTCATGCGGAAGGTGAAGAGGAGCCAGTGTGCAGAGGTCAGGTGGTCAGACAGGAAGGAAGCAAGAGAGAGAGGGGGAGGTGCTCTGCTCTTTTTAAAACCAGCTGTCACAGGAACCAATAGAGTAAGAACTCACATTACTGCAGGGAGGGCACAGAGCCATTCATGAAGGATCCACCCCATGACCCAAACACCTCCCCCTAGGCCCCACCTCCAACACTGGGAATGACATTTCAATATGAAATTCGAAAGGGTCAAATATCCAAACCATGGCATGCAGCCTGTGTTTTTGTAAATGCATTTATGTTCAGTTATGTTTTTATTGATTTTGCTACTTTTTATTTTATTTTTCATCATCAGATAAACTGCAACCTTTCTTTAGCTCTGTTTTGCCTCTCTCTTTCATGAAGTTCCATGAAAAGGAGAGACACTGATAAGACAAGAGAGAGGTGCTGTGAGTTGGAAGCAGCTTTTGGGGTCATGCAGTCAAACTTCCTCTTTTTATGAAGAAAGGTCCTGGGACTGAGAGAGGGACCAAGATTCAACCAAGGTAATCTGGCTTCTCAGTGATAAAGTCAGGGGAATTTAGCCCAAATTTTCTGAATCTTTCTCTATTCTTGGTGATATGAGCATAGCTCCAAGGAAACAGCCAATGTATTCAATGATATCATATAACTAATAGTAATGTACAGAATTCTTATGTTTTTGTGGGTCCTCGGGGATCAGCTCCTCTTAATTGAACATTATACCTTCTTCATAATAGACTGTTGAAAATATATGAGTAGACATTTGGACTCTGCAAGACTGTCTCCATGAAACTCTGCCAGTAGTAATGTAGGTCACTGTGATGCAAATGTTAATTGACAGTGTCCTTTAATGTGCATTTTGGGGCTCAGGTAAGAGCAGTGAAGAAAACTCATTATAAGCCAGGCAAGAAGATAGTGTGCAGCTCTGTGACATGCCATCTGATGTTCGAAAGGGGTTTTCACTGAATCCAGGAAGCTTTGCCTGAGGATAAAACCACCCTTTTACCAGCATATGTGGGAGAAAGGCTGCAGTGGCCCGTGCAAGAGCCCTCAGGCAGTGGGGTCCTTGTCACCTGCGGTATCACCCAGGCTTTGAAACGCACTTCTTTCTCTTTTCTGTTAGGATCTAAACCTTTCACTCTCACTTTGTCCACCAAGGAAAACTGACGGGCATTATTCTCATGTCTCAGCCTTTAAAAGTGCTTCCTGTTTGACAGATTTCCTTGTTCCCAGCTTAGTGCGGGGAAATGTTACCCCTTGGAAGTCTGCATCAATAAAAATCATTTAAATTTTTTTCTCAAGTTTCCTTGGCAGTTGTAAGCCTACCAACAATGTCTTAGCTAGTAAATAAATACCAGCAATCATATTTTACTTGCCACAGGACCGCTCGAATTTCAATGAAACAAATTGGCAATTAGTTTCCCAAACTGAAGAAAATGAGTCAAAATGATTAACATGGGATTTTTAAAATCATTTAAAAGAGTAAACTAGTAGATAAAACATGAAGTTCTTGCTGTTAATTCTTGGGCCGTAGATAAACCATTGGAACAGCAGTGTGTAAAAAAAGCAAACAGATGCCTATACAAAAGTATTTTAATGGACTACTGTGAAGTTTAATTTTTTTAAATTGTTTTTATGCTCATTTAATTAAACTAATTTTCTTGAGCCCTCACTATTTTGGTTTGGGTTCTCCCAGAAGCTGCATCTGAGGCATTCGAATGCAGGCAGCTTATTTCAAAGTATTTCAAGAAACATTGGTAGAAAATTGGTCAAGTGAGACAAGGAAGAGTGAGAAGGCAATAAGGAATTCATCATTAAGCCAGTTACACATCTGGTGATTCAGAGTTATCCTACCTAAGAGCAAGAAAGTGGGGGTATTTATCCAATGACTTGCCCCACATCGTGGGCTGTTACATCTGTGTCGCTGGTGGCTTGCCTCCTGCCCCTGGGCTGGTGTATCCTGTCCTTCACAGAATGCCCTCGGCCACAGAGGCAGCTCACTCCCCAGGATGGTGGCTCTCAAAGTGTGGTCCCCAAGTCAGCAGCATCAGCATCACCTGGAGACTTGTTAAAAATGCAGATTTTTCTCTCTGCTCCCCTCCATAAGAGCTGTCTCCCAAAGCAGTATGTTTTCCATTTTGTCTGTTACTAGTTGTTGCTCTCCAGATCTGCTGCACAGATCTCATTTTGGGGTATCTTTTTTTTTACCATTTCATAGTGTAAAGACTCAGTTTTCTGAACTCTGGAACTTCTGCTTTCTAGACTTTCTCTCTTATTTGGCAAACAACATCCTACAGTAGTTGACTAGGAAAGGATATATGGGAAATCAAGTTATTTTAGTCTTTGCATATCTGGAATATATCTGCATATTTGAAAAAATGTTTGCTTAACCATCACCCTTTGTCTTAGTCCATTGGTGTTGCTATAATGAAATATATTAGACTAGGTAATTTATAAAGAGCACAAATTTATTTCTTACAGTTCTAGACTCTAGGAAGTCTAAGATTAAGGCACCAGCATCAGTGTCTGGTGAAGACTGTTCTGTGCTTTGTGTCCTCACATGCTGGAAGCAGGGAAGAAAACAAACCCCTCCCTCAAGCCTTTTTCTTAAGGGTGCTAATCCCATTCATGGGGGCAGAACCCTTAGAACTTAATTCCCTCCCAAAGGTCGCACCTCTTAAAACTGTTGCATTGGGGATTATGTTTAATGTGAATGTTGGAGGGAACACCATTGTACAAACCACAGTACCCTTGTTTGGGTATGAAATTCCAGGGCAAAAGTCATCTTCTCTCAAAAATTTAAAGATAATTTCTGACTTCTTCCCAAAGCACACATTATCACTTGAAAAATTTAAAGCCATTCTAGTTCCAGACATCTCTAATACAGCTATTGATATTCTCTCTCTCTCTCTCTCATTTTTGGAATATTATCTTCATGTCCCATGTCCTGAAATTTATCAATGTCGTTGATCTCTATCTTGAGCATTTTAAATCTAAAGCCTTACACCTTTGCTTCAGGAATTTATGGTCTCTAGTAGGGGAAATTGTTCCTATTTTCATTTTTTTGTAGCTCTCTTCTTTATTTTCTGAAACTCTGCATTAGTCAGATGTTGTACACCTCAATTAATTTGTAATTTTATTATCTTTTCTCTTCTATTTCAAATTCTTTTTTATCTTTATTTCTACTTTCAGAGATACTCTTGATTTCATATTCCAATCTTTCTGTTGAATTTTTCATTTTAGTTATAGATTTTGTTTAGATATGATTTTTTCTGTTATTTTTCATAGTGAAACATTTTAATGGAGCCAAATTTCCCCCTACATATTCTGATTTTTAGAAAGATACTAATTATAAAGAAATATATCTTGACATTTTCTTCTGCTTCTACATTATTTCAGTTTTATCCTTTTTACTTTTCTCCCTTTTTTTCTTTTTCTTTTCTTTTTCTTTTTTTTTTTTTTTTGGTAGTAACTTCCATGTAAGGGAGATTTTCTCAAATTTCCATTAATTGTATAATAAATCAGAGGCACTAAAAAGCTAATTGGAAGGTTTATGTATGTGGATGGGGCTTTTATAAGGTGGTTGGCTGAGTAATGGTCCTTAAACACGTCCACACCTCAATCCCTGGAACCTGTGAATATGTTACCTTACCTGGAATGGTGGGCCTTACACATGTGCCTAAGTGTCTTGAGATAAATGATTATCCTGGTTTATTCAAATGAGCCTGATATAATCACAAGGCTTCCTATAGAAGAGAGGTGGGAGATGGGAGAGAAGATGCTAGGATACTGGCTTTGAAGATCTTGACAGGAACATGAGTCAAGGAATGTGGGTGGCCTCTAGAAGTGTGAAAAGACAAGTAAATAGATTCTCTCCTACAGTCTCCAAAAAGAAGAATGCAGCTCTGTGAACCCACTTTAAATTTTGGATTTTCATAATTGTGAGAGAATTAATTTGTATTGTTTAAAGTTATTAAATTCCTGGTAAGTTGATACTGCAGCCATAGGAAACTAATACATTGATCTATATGCCATGTAGTGGACTGCCTTGTACACTGCGATCCTGCGTTGCAGGATGTAGATGTGGATGACAGTTTCTTCAGGATGCAACAACTCTGTAAACAGAGATTATTGGCTGTGACTATTAGTGTTCCATTTGTAAAATGAGTATAATAATACCATAACCATTCCACTGGATTTTTAAAGGAATCAAATAAAATAGTTGGTTTGAAGTTTCCTTGAAAACCATAAAGTGCTATAAAACGTAAGATTTGAAGAGGGTGTAATTTGTACACGTAGCACTCAGGAGTCCAGAGCATCTCTGGAAAGTATTTTGAAGACTCTGGTCTGTAAAAGTAGGTACAATCTTATTTATACTAATGCAATAAAATGAATTTAAGAGGAAAAAATATTGCTGAATAGTGAAAGGAAAATGTCAAGTTGTGTCCTATATTCTCTGAGGAAGTGAATGTTTAGATTATTTTAGGTAATTTCTTTATTTTTATATAATTTCAAACTTATAAATTGTGTTAGAGTAGCGCAAGGGACTCTCATATATATTTTGCCCAGATTCACCAATTGATTACAGAATTGCTTTCATCATCTTTCTGTCTCATTCTGTGTGTGTGTGTACACAAATATGTCTAATATTTATGTACAATATTCAGTATGTTTATATATAATACACAGTAACTATGGAGATAGTGTTGGCTTCGAATTATTTTATTCTTTATATCTCAGACTGAGATACTGACTTTATTTTTCCTTATCACCTTGGGGTGCTGAGAACGTCCTTAATACAGGCCCTGGTTGGAAGCACAACTCAGGATGAATAATACATTCTGGATTCGGGACCTTCCTCACACTAGTTAGCATTTCAATTTCACCTGCTACACCCTCTGTGTGTGGTATGCCCCGATGACATGTTGGCAGAACAATCAGATCACAGCATTATTATTTCTAGATACAATGCCTAGTGATAGTTTTCTCTCCTTATGTTTCTTTGCCCTAGCAATTGAAAAGAATTTCTGGTTTCTTACATAAAATGACATATAAAATACAGTGCATAGTTTTTCCTCTCGTTTTAATGAAACAAATACACGGGAAAGCAATCTATATTGAGTACAGGAAAAACATAGAGGTTGGAGGGTAAGAGTGAGAAAAATCTTTTGGGAGGCTTTGAATTATTATCTATAAGCTGGGAAGGGGGCTCTTTTCTTCCTAATAGATTATTCTTCAATATTTTGTGCTTTATCATTATCTCTAGTGGGAATAGTTAAATCTGTATTTGTAGGGGAAAGGCATTTATCACAGGGAGTACAGATTTTTCATACTCCGTGCCCCCGTTACAGCAGGTGGTACCACTAGGAAGAGGCTGTGAAGATGCGGCAGGTGTATCTGGTGCTCTAACTGCCGTATGAAGCCACAGGGAGCCTCAGGCATCATGCTCCGAGGATTGAAAGCACTATCAGTCCTCTCTAGCAAAAGAAATACAGGGTTGATTGCATGGTTCAACTGAGAACATGCCTAACTTTTCACTGCACTTCGTGACATTCAAGATTGTTGATAACGGTATGCAATGGTGTCAACAGGCTACTTCTCAAATAACAGAAGCCTTAATTTGTTCTTGAAGTGCTGCTATTAATACTTATCAAACTTTGAGAGGAACAGTGGGTGTACAGGGATATTGAGACATTTTATTTGGAGGTATCCGAAATACATATTAAAATTTTTATTAATAAAATTTTGAAGACTTTTAAAAGTATATTTAACACAT
>NW_012141747.1:235236-236247 GCF_000956105.1 Propithecus coquereli
CTGTATATCTTTACCTACACCAATTGTTAACATTTTGCTACATTTACTTTATCTCTATCTGTGTAATTTAAAAAATTATCGCTGTTGAGCCCGTTGGGAGTTGCAGGCATCAGAATACCGAAATGCTGAGTACGTGACTGCGCATCTCCAAAGAATAAAGACATTTTCTTATACTATACAAGGGTTATTAGTATCCAAAATAGAGCGCCAGTTGTCATTAAAAAGTCTTTTCTATTTTTTCCTTTTTATACAACATTAATCAAAGATTGTGTGTTGCATTTAGATGTCATATACTGTATACTGTCATAAAAACTAGAACACTTCACCTGTTTTTATTCTTATTTTTTATCTTTCATGATAGACTTTTTTTTAACAAGGTTAGGCCCATTGTTTGCAGAATGATCCTCAATTTCTATATTGAAATGTAACTCATATACCATAAAATTCACAGTACCCATTCAGTGACTTTCAACATATTTGCAAAGCAGCACAACCATCTCCACTATTTAATTCGAGAACATTTTTATCACCTCAAAAACAAATCCCATACAGATTAGCAGTCCTTCCTCCCTACCCCAGCTTTTGGTACTCACTAATTTGCTTTCTGTCTCCATAAAGTTATCTATTCTGGACATTTCATACATATGGAATCATAAAGTTTGTGGCCTTGTGTGTATGACTTTTTTATGTGTTTATTTGTTTGTTCATTTCAAAATATTAAGGGCGTACAAATGTTTTTGTTACACGGATATGTTATGTAATATTTAAGTCAGAGATTTTAGTGTGCCCATCATCACAATAGTGTTCATTGTACCCTATAGGTAAATTTTTATCCCACAATCACCTCTCAACTTCCTCCCTTCTTGATTTCCAATGTCCTTTACATCTCTTTGTGGTAATGTATATCCATCATTTAGCTCCCACTTATTAGTGAGAACATATGGTATTTGTTATTCCATGAGCCACTTCACCTAGGATAATGGTCTCCAGTTCCATCCAAATTGCTGCAAA
>NW_012141747.1:238257-239319 GCF_000956105.1 Propithecus coquereli
ACATTTACATTTGGGTATTTTATTCATTGTGAGAGGTTTTTTGTGCATGGTTTGAGTAGAGGTCTAACTTCATTTTTGTTCTTTTTAGTTGTCTCGCCATCACTGTTTGAAAAGACTATTCTTTCCCTCTTACATTGCCTTAACTCCCCTGTCAAAATATACTGACTATAAATGTAAGTGCTTCTTTTGTTGTTGTCTTTAATTTGGACTCTAAATTCTATCCCACTGCTCTATATGCCCTTACCACACTGTCTTCATTACTGTTGCTTTGGAGTAAGTTTGAAATCAGAAAATGTGAGTTCTCCTTTTTTTTTAAACCATCTTATTTTGAGTATTATGAATCATTTACATTTCCATGAATTTTAGAATCAGCTCATCAATTTCTACAAAAAAGAAGACTGAGATTTTGAAAAGGATCTATAACCTACTTAGGGTTGATAGATATTGCCATCCTAACAGTATTTAGTATTCCAATCCATGAACGTACTCTGTCTTTCCATTTATTTAGGTCTTCTTTAGTTACTTTTAATGAAGTTATCTTTTAGTTTTCAGTGTGCACATTTTGCACTTCTTTTATTACATTTACATTTTTATTTTTTTATACCATTGTAAATGAATTTGCTTTCTTAATTTCATTTTCAGAGTGTTCATTGCTAGAATGTATTAATAAAAATATAATTAATTTGTGTCTATAGATCATGTAACCTGCAACTTTGCTGAAATGGCTTATTCACTCTAATTAATTTTTTGAGGGTTTCATAAGATTTGCTACATACACATGTCACATGAAAATAGAGATAGTTTTACTTCTTCCTTTATGATCTGGATACCTTTCATTTCCTCTGATTAGAGTTAAGATAAAAATTTTTGTAGACATACCATATCAGTGATGCATTGTTGTTCTCAGTATATCTGAACAGGAGAAATGATGGCAGTGTGTCCCATTTTTGATGGCATTCAATATGATCATTTGGTTAAGTTGGTGTCCATCAGATATTTTGATCATAAAGATAAACTTTTTCGTTTTTCCTCTTTAAAGTAAGTAACTTGTAGAGAGATTCT
>NW_012141747.1:241570-241853 GCF_000956105.1 Propithecus coquereli
CTTCCCTTCCTCAGTGTATGTTGTTTTCTGCTTTGTCAAAGATCAATTGGTCATAGTTACATAGTTTTATTTCTGGGTTCTCTATTCTGTTCCATTGGTCTATGTCTCTACTTTTATACCAGTACCCTGCTGTTTTGGTTACTATAGCCTTGTAGTATAATTTGAAGTCAAGTAATGTGATGTCTCCAGATTTGTATTTTTGCTTAAGATTGTTTTGGCTATTTGGGCTCCTTTTTGATTCCAAATGAAGCTTAGAATTATTTTTTCTAGACATGTGATATAA
>NW_012141747.1:243659-253479 GCF_000956105.1 Propithecus coquereli
AATTCTTCATTTCTTTATTCTTTTTAATCATGTTTTGCTTGCTTTTGTCCTGGACCCCAGAATCTTGTCTCTTAATTAGAAACTTCTCAGGTCTCCTGGCGTCTTTAAATTGGAAGACTGTAGATCTCCCTCTAGATTTTTGAAAATCAGTCCTCTGCTTACATTGGTTCACTTTTTCCTGGCCTATCATTTTTAACATCTCCCATAGCCTCGTTCTGCTTCCTACATGTTCACCCCTCCTTCACCCTTCCCATGCCCATGACTGTGTACAAACACACACATATAGGCACACTGTATGTATCAGTCAAGGTTCTCCAGAGAGCAGAACTGATAGGATATGTATATAGAAATAAGAGAGGGGATTTGTTAGGGGAATTGGCTCACATGATTATGGAGAATGAGAAGTCATATGACAGGCCGTATGCAAGCTGGAGACCCTGGGATGCCAAAGTTGTGGCTCATTCCAAGTCAGAACCTCAGAACTAGGGAAACTGATAGTTTAACTCTCAGTCCGAAGCCGAAGGCCTAAGAACCTGGGGGACACTGGGGTAAGTCCTGGAATGCAAGGGCTGGGGATCCTGGTGTTCTAATGACTCAGCCTTAAGAAATAGATGGACTCATTCACCTTTCCTCTCTTTTTGTTCTTCCCCAGCCTCACTGGATGATGCTTGCACACTTTGAGGGTGGATCTTCCTCACCTAGTCTGCTCACACTCACATGCATCTTCTCTGGAAACACCATCACAGACATACCCCAAAATAACACTTTTTCAGCTTGCTAGCTATTCCTAAATCCAGTCAGGTTGACATTAACCATCACACATATCATTAAGCCTTCCCTGATCCCATTCCTTGGCTCCAAGAAAGAACTAGCTGTAACACCCAGGATGTTTATTTCTTGAAATAGAACTAAATGCACTGATCATATTTTAGCCTTAACAGCCTTTTGTGAAGTTCAACAAGAAATGTGTCCGGATCAATAACGTGTTTTTATATAATCATATTTTATGTAAATATTAATGTAAAACAAGTCACATTGTTTTCTGGGCATTCATTTTTGAGCAAACTGGTATACAGATATAGATATAGATATATATAGATAGTAATTATCCTGAGGTTAATTTAAGGGTTGCTCATGCTTTCCAAGCAAATGTTCAGTAAATTTCCCTCAGTATGATAATGAATGCTACAGTTCAGGAAACACAATTTAACACAGAACTAAGGTATAAGCTCCTGGGACACTCGAATATTCTAAAGCTTAGGGAAAAAAGAAAGCAAATCCATCCATTCATTTACTCATTTAAGATTTATTGAGGCCCTTTTAAGTGCCAGACACTGTAGCAGGCAAAAGGATACAAACATGAAAGACAATCCCTGGTCTTTCTGAGACTCAAACAGATAGAATATAAATTAATGGGTGTTGCGATGTACATAGATAACATGGCATGTAAGTACAGGGGAAGGAGACCCACTTACCACCTGCAGAGAGCAGGCATCCTGGAGATGAAGGTATGTAATAAAGGTGTCCTGGAGATGCTCTTTAAACTTGGTCACAGATGATCAATAACACATGACAGCAGGAATGAATATGAGTGAGAAGGAAAAAGCATATACAAAGTTTAAAGTGAATTTCAAATAGTTTGGAAATGAAGTAGAAGAGGGGAGTAATAAGAATGAATGCAAGAGAAAGAGTGAGGAATGATATTGAAGGGGCTTGGGTCCAAGCCAAGGAGTTTCCATTTTATCCCAAAGGGAACAGAACCATTGAGCAAGCCTTGCATATTGGTCAATTAGCAATTCACTGCTGAGGAATGTTCTGAACTCAGAAGCAGCAACAGAGCTTTCAGTTATTTTTTGGTTTATTGCACACCTGTGCTAGACATCCTCAGAGTTCAAAAAAAATACAAGACAAAACCCCCAAATTTTAAGTATTAAACATCTGCTTACAACTATATATTGAGTAAAAAGAGACAAATATAGGACAGCACATTTTTTTTTTTTTTTTTTTTTTGAGACAGAGTCTCACCGTGTTGCCCCAGCTCGAGTGCCGTGGCGTCAGCCTAGCTCACAGCAACCTCAAACTCCTGGGCTCAAGCAATCCTTCTGCCTCAGCCTCCCGAGTAGCTGAGACTACAGGCCTGCGCCACCATGCCCGGCTAATTTTTTCTATATATTTTTTAGCTGTCCAATTAATTTCTTTCTATTTTTGGTGGAGACGGGGTCTCGCTCTTGCTCAGGCTGGCTCCTGAGTTCAAACAATCCGCCCGCCTCGGCCTCCCAGAGAGCTAGGATTACAGGCGCGAGCCACCGCGCCCGGCCAGCACAGTTTTTTTTTTTTAGTTTCAAATAGCTATATTATTAGAATCCTGACATTCGAAACGTCAGAAATACATCTTGACCATCACTAATTTTCACAGGATGGTGAGGGTGTGGGCTTGGGTGAGATGACTCCTAAATCAAGTCACATTCTTCCAAAGTTATTCATGTTTGGTCTTTTGAGCAAACTGATTCAATATTTTACTCATGTTTCATATTTTCCAGTTTGAAGTTTGATGTTACTTTATTGTGCTATTATTATAAAATTATTAATAATTTAATTATTAAATGTGATTAATTGGTAATTTAATTACTTTTAAATTATTTAAAATGCACAAATAGTGCTTTTTCTTATTAAGTACCATATTGACAACTACAGTTGACACAGTCTGATAACTTGCTTAAACAAACATTTCTGTGGGTGCGAATAGTCAGTGGAACATCTCTGAGTTGGTTGGATGTGAGGGCAGCCCACAGCCCTGGAACATCAATCAATGACACTCCCTTGCAGAAGTCCAGGTAGCAATAAAATAATATTGTGGTTAATTTCTATTTTAGCTAGTGCATAACTTTTTAAAAATTGTGTTCTTTGTATATAGCTGAAAATGTTTATTCTCAAGAAAAACATGTTCAGAAATATTTCTCCTTCAAAATTTGTTATATGTATGCGTGTGTGTGTGTATATATATAGCATATATGTTATAGTATGAATCTCTCTCTACATACACACATATATATTTTTATACATATACATGGTACATATCTAATCACATATAAAACTTATGACACAGTCTTTGTGCAAAGGGAAGTAATAGTGCAAGAGTAAAGATTATAGTTGCACATTGCAGCCTTGGGACAGAAGACTACTTTTGGTTAGGTAATAGATTATTGAGGTCTCCTTCAAGTCCAGTGGTCTTTCACTTTGCACTCTTAGAACATTACAATAGAACTTTTGGGTAATAATTCTTATTAAAGTGATATCCTAATGAAGCCATTTTTGGGAATTGCTTCACTCATTTTTCAACATTGAGCTCCAGATGCTATCTACTATATGAATCTGCTCCCTTCATCCCACCCCTTTGTTACAATGAAGAGCTGAAGAGCATAGTGAAACTTGACCTGTGTACATAAGCTATAATTTCATGCATGTGTTTTCTGTTCTTCAATGTGATGTTCAGTTAGGGTCATGTCCCGGGTAACCTCTCTTTCCTGTGTTTTTAACAATTTAAAACATCTCAGAAGCATGCTTTTATTTCTTGAAGAATATCTCATTTTTTTATAGTTTTTCAAGTTGTGAAGTTATTACTTGTTTGAAATGTTATATTTTTCCTTATCTCAGTTCTATCATTCAAAATTCTATCCATTTTAAAGGTGAGCTTAAAGAAGTCATTTTGCTTCTTACTAAGGGGAAACCTCAAAACCATCTTGTTTCTACACCTCAGATTATAGCATTTTTCTTACTTCGGCTTTTGCTTTAACTTTTGTATACAAAACAACATCAGAAGCCCTGACGGCTACTCTTTCTGGACAGAGAAATGCCTCCTTAATGGAAGAGGCATGTGCTCCCGTAAGGAAATGAGGTGATATTCCCCAATCTCTGTCTCTTCATTTATCTATAAGGGAAATGGTGATTACAAAACATCCATTAACACTGTGCCATCAACATTCTTCAAACACCAGAACTTAATAATGAGTAATGAGTCCAAATACAGCCAGTAATGTTTCCCACTTCATGCTAGGAGGTACGGGAATGTGTCTCTCACTTTAGTTATGTGGTCAGTTTACCACAGGTTATGGATGGATTGGCAATTCCGTTGAATTTATTGCCTGCTTATTTTGGATGATTCTAGATTAAGAATGGTTACTTTTGCACTTACCTCTACTTGTCACATATAAAGTCTAGCAATAGTTTGTATCTTTGGTTGTGCACATACAACATTCTGGATACTTTTCTCAGTACTTTGTGTGCATCCTCTATGCTTACAACGCCTTATGAGCCAGATCATGATTTTATCTGATATTTTCCTTATCAATTTTTTCTTTATTCTTCAAGGTTAAATAATTTCCCACTAACAGAGCTAGAGCAAGTATTCAATCCTACTCAGTTTAGAGAGCAAATTATTTTAAGATAATGAATACAATATTATTCTTGGTAAACTCATTAAGCATCTGCATCTCCTGGAACAGAATGGAAATTCAATAGTATTTGTTGAATTTATTTGAATAACAACTAAGTCTAGAACACTTAATTTTGGATACTGAAATGTCATTGTCTTTCTGTCTAATAGCATAACCGAAGCCCTACTTTTCTTATTTGAGATCAGTAACATAATATGATATCTTAATGTAGAATTTGTCATATTGCCTACTATATTATGGAAATACATGTTTACTGGCTGAACTGAAGTTCTAGAGAAGCTGAACCACATGATTTTTCTTTGTATTTTCAGTGTCATAATAATAGATACACTTCTCCTTTGGTTCATATTTTCCTTAACTGAACTAGGTAACATTCGGTCAATTGATTAGAATGCAAATCTGCATTGTGTGGACCACATTTTTTAATTCCTCTTGGGAGCTAGAAGAAATTTGGAAATAGTTCCCTTGTCTATTTCTATTGCTCTATTTAAATGGTTTCAATTCCCCTTATTATAGCAATGTGTGATAAAGGAGTTGAAAATGGTTGAAAAGATCTTTGTTATTGATAAGCATGATTGTTTTAGGAAAAAATTGTTATTCTTGCTTTTTAAAAAACTACATGTCAAATATTGGGTTTTTTTTCAATGATATTTAGCTGTTAAAGGAATAGCCTCATTGCTGCAGAAATACTTTTCATTAGTTCTATTTCTTTAAATATTGCTGTAAAAAATCTTTAAGAAATCCTGTTGAAACAGTTCTTTGATAACTAGTAGTTTCTTAGGAATATGAAAATCACATTACAGCAGAATAACTCTTACTATAATCAGTATTTGTGAAAAATGGATGAAATAATGCATGAATAATAAATTTGAAGTCTAAGGATTTTGCTGGACTGTCCAATGACTTTTTGAATGGGCATGTAAACTGTGACCAGTATTCCTATGACACGTGTAGTGATCTCTGCACATAGAGAAAGCATTTTCCTGTGTGTTCACTTGTGATTCCCCAGGAGCTTTTATATGTTTAAGGGAAATTTTATTGAAAAACAGATACGTTTAGACAATATTAAAATATAAATTTTTACCGGAAATAGAAAATCTAAATATCCTTACTCCATAGAATAACACAAGTTCTTATTGTACAAAAGAGCATATTTTCCAGCTACCGTCCAGTCTAAGAATTGCCTGTGGATGCGGGCTGGGCTTGGGGACAGAATCCCAGACCCTTCACCTGGGCCTAAATGCAGCACAAGGAGGCAAGACTTAGAGGGTGCAGCCCCAAACATTGGAGGGAACATCCAAAAGACACATGGTTAAAAAGCACTGATTCAGAGAAGACATAGATGAGCCACTAGGGCAGGCTTTCTCAACCTCGGCACTATTGACATTTTGGCTAGAAAATTCTTTGTTACACGGAGCTGTCCTAGGCATTGTAGGACGTTTAGCAGCATTCCTTGTCTTTGCACTCCAGATGCCAGTAGGACTCTCCCCTCAAGTTGTGATGACCCAAAATGTGTTCAGATATCAAGTATCACCTAGGTGACAAAATCGCCCTCCTCATAACCTTAAGAAAGCCTGCTCTAGAGAATGGTGACTTGAGAGACCAGCCGCTCACTCACACTGCATGGGACATGGGATGTGGAGATACACCTTGAGTTAACAGAAGTGAAATCTCACTGGCCTTTTTTTAAAATCATGTTTTGGATGTAAGTGTTGAAGGAAAGACACCTCTTCAATAACCAATTTCACATGAGAAATACGCTTATTGCTTTCTATGTTAATGAAAATTGCTAAATGTTAATGTGCAGAATTTATAGGATATGTTCTATCTGGTATTAATACAATGAAATATGAATAGGTATTACTTGATAAAAGTGTTCCATGCACAATTAGGTGGTGGATAGCCCTGGTTGAACAGGGGAGTTGTAGATAGACTTCTCGAAGCATATAAAGTGCCAGTGTGCACTATGAATCTATAAATGTAGCCCATTCTCCAAACTTACTTGAACTCACTTTTGGGAAAAATTACTATATTATAAAACATAATGATATTAGGTAATTTTTAAAAATTACTTTATATCTTATCTTAGAATGATCCTTTACAGAATAACTATACACACTTATTTATTTTATACTCATAGAAGTTATATAACATCATTAAGAGAATATTATTATTAACAGTTATTAATCTACAAATGACATGAAGTTTGAAAAGGAGAACATCAGTTTGGAGCTCAGTCTCAAAACCAAGTCTTTGTGATTCCATGTTCACAGCTCCTCCAATGTCACACAGATTCTATGCAGAATAATAATCAATATTTAACTATTTAATTCATAATTTTTGTTTGTCTTTGTTCCAATACTGCCTTCATGTGCCATATACACACTTTAAGTGCCAAAAAGCTATCAAGGCAATGAAGATGTAATACAGACACATTACTATTATTATCACCATCGTTAATACCCTATTGGTAAACTTCTTGAGGTGTGCATGTGGATGCACACACATACAAGGAAAGGTTTTGAAGAAAAAATAACGAATGCCAAATGTTCTTAGAATTGAAACGCCTGGGAGTGTACACCTGTATTTTTAATTTACAAGGAAGGAGCTGCTCCAAGTAAAGCTGATTTCTCCACTTCCTGATCTTTCCCACATTTCTTTTCTCCTCCTAAAAAAAAAAATGTTGGTTCTCACTGAATTAGTTTTAATATATTTACAATATATGTGAGCTCTGTGTATTTCTAGAGAAAATGTAAATCCCACCTGAAATCACATTTGGTTATAATTTGAAAGAGTATTTCCTATGCAACTAATAAACCAATAAACAAATCAGTTTCATCTACTGGGCAGATAATATTGAGAGGAAACGTGTTTTTTGAAACAAAAATTCATTTTCGGTGTGGAAGTTCTTCCTGTGGAAGGAGCGCATGGAGAATTTCTGTGTCCTGTGTTCGCCTCTGAGCCTCTTTCATGTAGCACATTTCCCTGGCTGAGAGCTGAAAGAGGGTAGAGTGAATCTCAGTGGATCAATTAACAGAGGGACCTGTCCTTCAACAGCAGAAGATCTATTTCAGGATTTGCATATCACTGAAAAAAATTACAAAGCTGAGATAAATACAAGCCCGATAATAACTCACTGCAGACTTGGCTTCATTCCTAGATTTCCTTGGCTGTTTGTCCTAATAAAGTGTCTCCATGGCACTTAGGGCAGGAAGGTTATTAGTAGCTGTCAATCAAAGGAGGGAGTAGGCATCGGCAGGAGAAGGAAGAGAAGAGAGGTGACATTCATCCTCTCTTCTCATTGATATTGGGTATAAAAGTCATTCAGAGCAAGTGGTTAAAAAGGGACAGGTCCCTCTTCATCCCCACGGAAAAAAGAAAAGCTGCCTTGGTTACCAACAATTTAATAATAAAACGAAATACATCAATCATCTTTTTTTCTACCTTATTGATGCCTGAATGTCCATTAATGCTGAGGAAATGAAGGACATATGAAAGAGACCTTCATGGGGGATTCTTGACTTAATATTGTTTTTTTTTCTTACTGTTTTCATGAAATGCATACATATTGAGGCTTAAAATTAAAAAAGACAATTTTCACCATTATCAGACATCTCTGTTTTGTGTGTGTATTTTTTAAATGTTGGAATTTTTCTTGTAGCATATCGAGTGAATGCTTTGGAAAAAAATCAAATAGCAAAACTAAAACATATTTTCTCAATTCATTTAATTCAGATACAGTGATTTGGACTTTATCAAGTTGATATTCAAAACCTACCTATATAGCAATTAATTGATACTTTTAAGGTCTTTAAATTATTGTACCATTTTCTTAATTAAAGTATATCTACTGCTTGAGCACATCATCTCTCTATATGCATATTTTCATAAGTAACAGAGTCCATCGAGTACTAATTGATATCTGGGTCTCCAGACAATACTTTACTAAATGAAATGACAATTATAACAAATTAAAATTCACTTTACATACTACTTCACCTATTTGGTATGTATTATGCATGAAGACCGAGAGTACATTGCCTCACTGCTCCGGATTTCGGTGTGTCTCAGAAATTGATGGACAGCTTCAAGATCTTCCTTTTAGTGCATTTTTTCCCCCTAAACCAGGGGTCACTTGGGGGCTTATCAGAAATAGTATATTTTGGTGTTACTTACATTAAATAACTAATAAGAGCTGTTATTTGTTGCAGATTGGGGCTTTTTTCATATTTGCCTAACGTACGTCAAGAGCACTTCTCTACATAACTACTCTTGTGATGAAGAGTTTTTTCTTTTAAATAGATATGCTACCGTCTAATTACATATCTTATCCTCCAGCTCCTAGCGACCATATATCCTACATAAATACCATTCATATCTACGCCTCATCATAACAGTTATATATTAACCTGTTGCTCTATACGTGACTAAACTTGGAATTTTCAGACTTCCATTATTTTGCCAAGGCCCAGTTGACCTTGAACTAATATCAAAAGGCATGCAGTATGTAGTGAGGAAAACGCTGGTAACATTTGCCTGTTTATTGCATGAAAAGGATCGCCATCTTCTGTCATTTCTCTTTTTAAAATTCTCAGAACAAATAACATTGGAAATAATAGAATACAAGAAAGGACAGGCATATAAACAGAAAATCTGAGACAAAAATAATGATACTATATTCTAAAATTAAGAATGAATTCCTGATTTTTGAATATATATTTAATTTGAATCAGTGACCAATTCTATTAGGGAATGTGCATTTGTCTGTGCTTTGGTGCCCTTCAATTATTATTTGTCGCATTGCAAATATATGCTACCTTCTCACAGGAGGATATGATCCTTTTAGAAACACTTTTTCACTAAAAAATATTATGATGTAATGAGAAATGTGGAGTCATGCTGTCAGTAATGTTGCCTCACATTTTTCATTCTCCCACTGATCCCCAAATCAGAATTCCTTTATAAACTTTGTATTTGTTTACCTATTTGCATGGCTCTTCCATTCAGTAGACTAATTTCTGAGCAACAAGTGGTGCAATAAATTTTTAGGAAGCCCTAGGCTTGTAGGGTTGGACCAATAAACTGTTTACATATGAATTACTTTGCTAAAGCACAAGTGATGGAAATATCAATACAGTTGCAGTTTACTTTTAGAAACATTTTCTTGATTTTGAAGTTTAAGTGCATCCCCCACAATTATGTTTGTATTTGTTTATTTGTTTTTCATTTTCAATGAAAGGTCAGAGTAATTATCCTAGAAATGAACACTTGAAAACTGACATCAGTTTGTAAAATATTTGCCTTTAAAAATACATTTATTTGTGTTAGTCAAATATCAACTTTTAACAAAACCTTTCATCAGTCTT
>NW_012141747.1:254214-259585 GCF_000956105.1 Propithecus coquereli
TAAGCTGGCCAATAGAATTCAACAAACTGCTAAGGTCATTAATATAATTTGTTTTGGCACTGTTACATTTCCTAGTGCTACTCTGAGTAGTTTGCTGGGCACATCAATTTGTTTTCAGCTATTGTGAAATTGGATATCTTGGCTTTCATCCAAAGCACCCTCTCAATTTGCATATCTTTGTTATCATTTCAGGTTCTCAGAACATACTGTGGACTATCACACCATCTGCACCAAGATCCTCACATCCAAACACAAATTAAAAATGAAACTGTAAAATTTGCAAGGAAACAATACAGACCTTTTATCTCATTCTCCCTCTGTTCATTTTCAAAAGAGAAACTTGCTTGTAGCCAAGCATAGCAAAAAAGGCTTTTATTAATTGGACTGGCATCAAGCATGCATACATAAAATTGTTTATTTTTTCCCTATAAAGGGGTTGCCTGACATAAAAGGGTCTTTGAAGATGACATTCAGATTTTGACATTTGCATGATATTGTATAAATATCAGAGGTAGGAGACTTTTCTGACAAACCAGATGGGTCAAAAAAAAAAAAAGAAAGAAAAGAAAAGAAAGCAAGGAAAAAAAAGCACTACCATAGAAAGATGTTAGTCCTTTACTTAAAGGATATTAACTTCTCCTCTAAGCTAGAAATTATTAGACAAGAAAAACAAACATATTTGTTACAAACCAGAGCTTTTATTTTCTTTTTAAGAGAATTCTGATCTTGGGAAAATATAAAGTTTATTTTTGAGATATAGTCTATATTTCAATTATGAGCACATAAGGTATTAAATCTTGGCCTTCTAAGTTCTATAGTAATTAAGTTTTGTTGTTCAACTCATTACTGCTAGATGGTCTTAATTTTGATTGTTGGTTGGGCTTTGGAATGTTTTTGAAGGATGGAAGGGCATTCTGGGCCCTTGTATTCATCAACATCTGGATTATGCAGGCACAGCTATTTTACTTCCCTTTGTGATTTCTGAATGCAGATGCAGTCTGCTTATAATTTTTCACAGTGATAAGAGTGTCCCTCCCAACCCTCATCAGTAGTTCTGTACATTAAAAAAAAAAAAAGGAAGAAAAAGAAAAAAAAGTAAAACCACCTAGATGGCACTTAGGGCCGAAGGCGGGAGAGCAGAGCAGACAGATGACGAGGGGATTTGCTGATGGTGTACTTCCATATGGATTTCAAGTGCCGGCAGAGGGAATCTCCTCCATCTGAGTGTATAATAGAAGAGCACAAATTTGATTAGACTCCTTGACCCTTGGTTATCAACCAAGAATCAGATGCAGTCAGCAAATTGTGCACAAAAGTCAGTTTATGTATTCGGCCTTTAGCACAGACTGTTCATTCTTCAGGTCCCTACAGCTTGCCCATGATTTCCTAAAGCCTTCCCTTTCATTGTGATCTATTTACTGCTGTGGATCTCCTGGAGACAAGGCCCCATGCTCTGTTTCTGTAAGACTTGCCTTTCAGAATAACGCTACTCTCCTGTTCTCCAGAAGAGTCCATAAATGAAAAGAAAAACACATATCTTTTGGAGACAATGATCAGATGTGGCTCAATATGAAAGGTCAATACAGGGTAGATAAGGAGAGCCCTGGGTAAACTTTAGGAAAGTCTTGCACGTGTAGACAGCTCACAAACTGTTTGGTAGTCGTTATTTCAATCTTTTTAAATTGTCCGTTGCATCATCATCGAGTCCTTTCTCTTTCCTGACAGTCCTCCCTTCTGCACTCCTAAGATAAAACTAAACTTTTATTCACCTCCTTCCTTGCTCAGAAGGCTTATGGCTCCGTCTTTGCAGTTGATCTGATGATCTAGATTCCACTTTCACATGACTTTCAGGAACATGCTTCCTTCTTTTCTTTTTCCATTCCCTTAGCTCTTAATGTCTCCTTTCCCTTCATCTTTCCTTCCCTAATTCTTTTTTTTTTTTTTTTTTTTTGAGACAGAGTCTCACTTTGTTGCCCTGGCTAGAGTGAGTGCCGTGGCGTCAGCCTAGCTCACAGCAACCTCAAACTCCTGGGCTCAAGCGATCCTCCTGCCTCAGCCTCCCAAGTAGCTGGGACTACAGGCATGCGCCACCATGCCCGGCTAATTTTTTCTATATATTTTTTAGCTGTCCAATTAATTTCTTTCTATTTTTGGTAGAGACGGGGTCTCACTGTTGCCCAGGCTGGGCTCGAACTCCTGAGCTCAAACAATCCGCCTGCCTCGGCCTCCCAGAGTGCTAGGATTACAGGCGTGAGCCACCGTGCCCGGCCCCTTCCCTAATTCTTTACTTCATACTTTTTTGGTTTTAAATAAAATTAACAGGAAATGAGCACAGTGAATGAAATGACATGGATAGTAGAGTCAGGTGATACTAGTTCTACTTAGAACAAGTCCCCCCTCTCATGGCCTGGTCAAGTCTCCTTGCTGCGGGGAGGGTGTGAACCTGCAGGCCTGACCTGGAAGCCGAATCAGAGCATCACTTGCTTGGGTCCGGCAGGGTGCAGTTTTTCTATTGGTGTTTGGCTGGGGTAGCTAGAGGGTATTGCCAAAAGGTTTTCTGTTGTTAGGACAACCTCTTCCCTGTCCTTTAGCTAGGGACAACAGGCTTTTCTTGGACTATTTGTTGTGGATACTGGTTAGCAGTTGTAGTTGGTGGCTTCTACCAATCCCAGTCCAGGATATATGGGAGTGATAAAAGAAACATAGGGAACCCCCTGCATGTTGTTCCTCAAATCTGAAGGTCCCTCGGCAGTTCACTTTCCTCTTTCCACCTTTCTGAGTCTTCCTCTACTGATGTGTTGTGTCGTGTCCAGCATTTTATAGTTAAAAGAGGGAGGACTGAGAGGAATGGACTGCTCTGTCCTGGGGTAACTTGCTATCCATCTTTCCATCTTTGGTTACTTCTCTCAGTTGTTCAGATTACTGTATTTTGTTAGTTATTATATATTGCAGTCAATAAACATGCACTGATTGCAAAAAAAAAAAAATGCTTGGCTCCATTCATTCATTTAAATCAGACACAATTTTGCGTCTTTTGCTCAGGATTAATCTCTAAAACCTTTTTTGCTTTTTCTACTTCCTTCTTTTCCATTTTAACTTTTTTCCTCCTTCTCCAGCCATTAGTGCTTTCTGCCTCCAATACTATTTTCACCATTGCCGGTCATTGATCTATATTTTCATCAAAAAATATCAACTTTTTACTTTTTTAAGACTGAAAATTAAACAATGTCTATTTATTCTGCTGATGACGCAAATGGAATTTGTTGACATCATGGTCTCACAATATCCCAAGTTCTGGGAGCAACTTATAATGTTCTTTTTATTGGTATTGTGAATATACAACTTCCTAGACAATGAGAGGAAGGAAACCACATTTAATGAATTTCTACTATGTTACAGGAACAGTATTTCGTGTGCCTTTTAAATTTCTTCAAATTTAGGAAGTCCCTTCAATTAATAAGAATCTTTTACCTCTACTATTGACTGCTCTGAAAAAGAAGTACATTTCTGTATCCTAGCTATACTTAATGAGAATAGTCAAATATCTTAAAGACCCCTTAAGCTTTACAATTTATGTTCCTTTGGGTTTAAAATCTATACACTTTAGGAACGACCACAGAAGACTATATATGGCTTAGTATATAGCATTTCAAAAGAACTATTTGAAAGTAAAAAACTGTAAATTAATAGTTTATTTGTTTTGCAAAACACTAAAATAAAGGTACGAGCCTTTTTAATTCAGCAAATAGAATTATGGTTTTTTATAGTATAAAAATAGATATTGACCTTTTGTCTTTGCCTTTCTAAGCCTATATACCTGAAAACTAAAAAATAAATAAATAAATGGAAATAAAATAAATGATTTTATGGTAATAAAAACATTTAAAACCAGAGTTCATGGAACATAAGTAATACTCAGAAAAAAAGCCAGGGCATTGAATATCTATAATAATACAATGATAATAGATGGAATAAGCTTTCAACTCAAAAAGTTTGGAAAAGAACAAAATAAACCAAAGGAAAACAGCAGGAAGTAGAAGATAAAGAAGTAATTACAGAGAAGTTACTGAAAACATAAGAGGACTAATCAATAAAACCAAATGCTGGTTCTTTGAAAGATCAATAAATCAGCTAAATAACTAGCTACCTTCATCCATACAAAAGAAGAAAGCACAAATACACAAGGTAAAAAAAATGTTAAGGAGGAAATCATATTTTAAACTAATGAAATCTCAAAAAAAAATACAAAAGAAACTATTTTTTTCAAATATATTCAAATTCATTTGAAAACCTAAATGAAAAAGATAACATTCTAGAATAATAAAGTTTAGCAAAACAACTCTACTAGAAACAAAATGTCTATTCTGACCAATATCCATAGAAGGAAGAAAATTATAAAGCAAATAAGTTATGATAAGCCCAGATAACTTCATAAGGAAATTTTACCAAATCTGTGAAGACCAGGTAGATATAACACTACTTAATGTACTTTAAAAGATAGAAAAGGAAAGAAAATATTCACTTTTAAAAAGTGAGTCGACTGTAACAAGGACTAGGGATGATACATAGTCTGATAAAGAGAGAACAGCAAAGAATGCAGAATCTCACTTATGAATAGTAATAAAACATTTGCATGCCCCTTCCCCAAAAGGCAAAGTCAAATGATAAAATATGGTAAATAAAAAATGATTGATATCCGTAATACATTAAAAAGCTGTTAAAAATTGATAAGAAAAAGACTGACAACCTGCCAAGAAAATAGTAAAAGATATGAAAATATGGTTCAAAGAAAAATTAATACAAATGGCCCTTGAACTCTGAATGCACACTCAACTTCACTCCTTATAAAAGAAACATAACTACAGTGACATGGAAAAGTTTGATATCTACCCTGTTGGCGATGCTGAGAGGAATGCCTGTTTCTCCTACATAACTAGTGAGAATGCAAAATGGTATAGCCCATGTAGAGGAGAATTTGATGTCTAACGACATTATATATATACTTATTCTTTGATTCAACAACCTTACGTCTAGGAATCAATCACTAAAATGCAGCAGCAAAGTAAAATGTAACAAACGTATAATTTTATTAAATGTGGCATTATTTTTATTAACAAAATATTATGAATTTAAATACCCATCAATAGGGACTGGTTGAATAAATAATAATACATCTACACAGCAGAGTACTATGCAGCTATAAAAAGGAAGGAAAAGATTTCCATATACTGATACAGAGTTATTTGCAGAATATATTACAAGGTAAAAACAAAAGCAAGAAATAGAAAAATGCATATGGTACGTCACCTTTGTCACCTTGTGTGCAAGAAAAGAAAGAAAAATGGATACAGTCATGTATATGTATATAATA
>NW_012141747.1:263100-321416 GCF_000956105.1 Propithecus coquereli
GAACATCTGGTATGTAATTTTACATAAACAAATTCTACTTTGATGAAACTTAAACCTATGAAATTTAAACAAAATGGTGTTAGGGCTGAATCCCAAAAGAAAAAGAAAGGAATTTGAATTCCTATTTTTCCTTTTTTGAAACCCAGGTGCACATTAAAGTTAGTGCCAGGACACACACTTGTGTAATTTGGCTCAAGTGCAGATTTTCCTGTCTAATGACATTAGACTGGCTACATCAAAATAACCACAGGTCTCAAGCAGAGTCTGGTAAATTCCATCCTTCCAACAGGGAAAAAAGGAAGGAACTTGCCTAGGTAGCCAGTAATATGCTAAGCCGCACTGTAACTTTCAACTTGATATCTACGACTACATTGAAGGAAAGCAGTGTTTTTTACTTTGGATTGAATTACTGACTCAGCCACTCAATTCCCAGAATCTGTTTTAAGCAGATGCCTATTTCAGATGCTGTAGTGAAGCGAAAGCCAAAGTATTATTCTTCATCTGATCTTTACAAAAGAATTGAAATAAAAAGATGGACATGACCATTCATTGTAACTCCTATAGTATATGATCTACAATGATGAAATTAGATTGGTAGTTTCCTTAACATGTATTTTTTTTCTAAAAGATGTTAGCCTCAACTATAAGGTTTTCAAAAACAAATAAAACATAAATATGAGATTTATGTTTTTTGAGATTTAAAACTCAACCTAGTATGTTTAGTAAACTGCAAGGAAGACAACTAACGATCATAATCATTGCATTTATACCTTTAATAACTATGGCAGCTCAACCTCTGTGAACTCAGTAAAATCCTACATAGCTCTCTCTGGGTGATCTGTTTCTCTAGGCTAGCACTGAATGTGGGATTCTCCACGATTTGTGATGATGCACTTCTTTCTGGACCCACGTTTTCTTCTTCCTGAGCCATTTCATTTATGTGTTCCATCCTAACGTCCTAACTTGAAGGCTATCTGCTCAATTGTGCATCACTTTTCCATCTAGATTTACCATAGGAACCTCAAGCCTGATATGGCCAAAATGGAACCCAACGTCTTTTTTTCCCCTTCTCACGACAACCCTGATATATATCCCATACTCTCAGTGTGCACCTTAAGCAATAAATCCAATGATTATTCCCATCTCCTCCCTCTCATTTATTTTCCTTATATCCTGTATCTATGGTGACCTATTCTTATCAATTCTACTTCAGAGTTACCTTTCAAGTCTGCTCTTCATACCCATTCTCAGTCATCTTTCACCTGAACTGCTGTCAATCTTTACAGTTTTTCTGCCACGTACTTTCAAACATTCCAACCCATTTTCCACTTGCACAGTTTCTTCATGAAAATATAAGTATGTCCAGATTGTTCCTGTTTTGGAATTTTCCATTGGAGTTATTATAATTTATAGAACAGAACTTAGTAGCATTGTATGAGGCCCTTCAAAATATAACATACACTTACCTATTTACCTTCATCTCCAAATATTTAACTTATGCTCCAACTATTTCACTTTCTACCACTTTTGGAATATGCTGTGCCTCATCATGCCTGTCTATGCTGCTAAATGTGTGGCTCACTGGGACTGCAAGGTCCCTACCTTCTTTCTCTGTTGCTCTGTGCCTTTCTATTCTTTCACACTAAACTGAGCTGTTAGCGCACCTAAGTCTTTCTCGACTAACTCAGGGTAGGACACATTTTTTATTTATTCTAGCACTTTGCACACTATATTGCAAGGCTCTGTGTCACAGATAATTCTAGTGCTCACCTACATTGGGTTCCCCTCTTCTCTCAGGAAACAGGGGAGGATTGCACATCTCTACCCCCTTGTAGTTATTTGGAACCATACTACCAGATTTAGCCCAGGGGCAGAGAGCAGAAGTGACAGGGGTCACTTCCAGCACATAAATACATTTGATTGCTCTCTTCCTGTGCTTCAGTGAGTAAGGAGGCCCACTATGGCACATGGGGTAGTGGTAACATGGCAGCAACTCTGTTAATCTGGGTTCCTGGGTGAATGTATGGAGCAGAGCTTTCCTGACAAACACATGACAAACAGGTAACATGAGTGGAATTAAACATTTATACTATGTTTTATTCAACAAAACAGATAACAAAAAACAGCCCCAGATGCATTAGCTGAAAACACTAATTTATAATTTCTCATGATTCTGTGGGTTTGCTGGGAAGTTCTGCTGATGTCACCTAGGCTCACTCTGGCTGGGGTGGGTGCTTCCATTCTCTTCCACGTGGTCAGTCTCTCTCCGTATGGTCTCCCTCCTCCACATACTCTCTCTCCACATGATCTCCTCCCTTGGTATGGTCTCATCCTCCAGGGACTTTCTACACGGCTTCCTTACACAATGGTGGCTGTGTTCCAAGAAAGCAGAAGCAGAAGCCGCCAGGCATCTTAAGAACTAGGTCTGTAATCTGCAGATGCTGTTGGTCAAAGCAAGTCACAGGGCCACCCAGATCCAAAATGAGTTTCCACACCTTCCTGGGAGGTACAAGGAGGGGAGGCATTGCCATGGGGTTAATCCACTGAGACTTTGGGGTTATTTTTTATAGCAGCAGATCCCAACCTGCCCTGCCTAGAACACTCTGCTTGTATGTTTGTCTTAGGAACTCATTTGTAGGTTCTCCACGGTAAGGAGAACAATAAAGTCCTATAAAGTCCTACTTCTTTATATATCCACAGTTCACAAAATAATCATTGAATTATAGTCGGCAATTCACTAAAGGCTTATTGAATAAATGAATGAAGGTTTTACTTATGCCAACAAGGAAAATATAGCTTGAGGACATTAAATCACATTGTAGAAATCAGAATATAATGTCTGAGTAATGCAGTATAATGATATCGTATATGATGTCTATTTACTAGTATATTGCTTATATGTAAAATAGGCTCATATACTATCTAATATTTTATTCTCTCAGACTTTCTGTGAGATATGAAAAATTGGATATTATTAATATAGTTTTGCAAATCAAATACTTGAGTCATGGAAAGGTGGAGAGAATATTCAAGATCAAATAACTAGAGAGTCGCAAATGTTCATCCTGTGACTTAACATTCAGTCCTCTATTCATACATAACTACATTATTACATTGAAATTTGGGAAATTGTTTGAAAGTGAAAATAAAAGAAGTGAGATGAATATGTAGGGAGAGTGCAGGTCAAGGCAAAGATTTAGAGGAGGATAAACATATTCAGAGGAAAACGGCTTTATGCTGTCAAGAAAAATGTGAGTAGGTAATAGATACAATGGATAATTTAATTAGTTGAAATGGATAAGTGTGTTTAAGAAGAGTGTACAAAAATGAAAACACTCAGAAGAAGCAGTGCAGATATGCATCTGTCTATGTACAAAAGGCATGTGACACAGATCATGAATCTTCTCTGCTAAATTGAGCATTTACAAAAGAGCAGTGTATGCGTCTTCAAAGAAATAACCCATGAAAATAAAAAAAAATAGGACTTTGGTCAGAAAGCTTTCCTGCAAGCTCCTTTTAGAGCTATATTCTTTTTCCTAGAAGATGCTTTTTTTATGTACCTTTTTCCTCACCCTCCTTTTTATTTTTATTTTAAAAACAGCCACCATCTGAAACACCTATCTTTTTACTCCAGGGACACTTCACCAGTAGCCGGGTGTCTATTGAAAGATCCTAAAACATTGTATGGACCATCTTTTGCCCGCCAAACTCACCCTCCCTTTGTATTCTTGCTGGGACTTTGAGAGTGTGTGAAAGAACTGAAGTGCATGGAGGAGAAGGGCCCACAGGGCAGATGGAACACACCTCATTGCACCCACCTTGCTATGCTTGATTCATCTAATATTTTTATAATAACTTCCCTGCTCCTTCTCATATTCTCCAACACTTACACACATCGATCTCAAAACAGCAAGAAAATAATCCCTGTTTCTCCACATCAAATAGTCTAGGGCTTGAAATCCACACCTTCTTTAGACGGTACTCAGTCTTGGTAATGAACTTGTATTCTTTATATATCATGGTTGTTTGCAAAACTGTCCCACTCGCAAAGAAAAAAAATGCTACGATGAACTAGGATAGAAATTCTCAATCCTAGTTCTCAAAATGAGGACCATTTTAGTCTCCAGATACCTTTTGATTAGTAAAAATCATTGAGGAATACAAAGAGCTTTACGTGCATGTGGATTATATCTATTGATCTTTATAATATTGTAAGCCTATAATTAATTTAATTAGCTTTGGTAAATCTATGGCTTTAAAATATTTATCTCTCAATCCATTTAAAATAACAACATATTTATGTAAATAACATTTTTAAAAAAAAATCTATATTTTTAAAACAAATATTATTACTGAAGTGAATAGTGTTGTTTTATATTTTTATAAATATATTCAATGTTTGGCTTGATGAAAGATGGCTGTATTGTCATATCTGCTTCTGCGTTCATTTCTGTTGTGATATGTAGAGTTTGCTTGAAGCACATGAAGAAAATCCAGCTTTATACTGATAATTGAAAGGTAGCACCTCATGGACCCTCTGACCAGGTTACAGAGACTCTCAGAGGTTCTCTGATTCTACTTTGAGCGTGTGTGAGTGTGTGTGTGCACGCATGTGCAACATTCATTTCATATATTTAGTTGACAGCCTATTCATGGATTGCAATTAAAGCCCATTAAACAATGAGTAAGTAATATATGATAATATATCTTGAAATTTTAAGTGTTGGGATATGGTCAGCATTTTCAGTAAAGAGGACCACTAGAAACTGAAGGAGTTAGATGAGGAAAAATCTTAACTGAATATTAGAGATTGAGTAGGACTTGCATAGTCAGAGGAGCCTGGAGGACAGCATGACAAAGGTGTAAAGATACATTCTAGCAGGTCAAAAGGTAGAAGAAATACCTGTCTGTTTTCTGTTGTTTAGAAATCATGTGTGTGGTCCACCCTCATACTTTCTATTTAGGTATTCACTTTTCCCTACACTGTAATGTATTTATATCAAGTGCTATTTACATCGTGTTGCAAGGGAGCACATACAGTCCCTCCTGTCTGAAATGGAGGACCTGACTGTTTCCCTCCATCCTGGGGCGCAGGGAGGAAGACAGCTGTGAAACACAGAACTGAGGGATGAATGGCTCTTCCTCCTCAGGTTGCCAACTCTGGCAACTTGAGTGAGTGGTATGTGATAGCCAAGCACAACTAGATGAAATACTAACATCTTAGCTCAATATCCAAGTCCTAACCTGATCACCAACCTCCTCCCCAGCTCCCAAATCAAGCCACAACTCTCTAAGAGCTTCCCATTATAATCACTTCCAAAATAAGTGAGTTTCAAATAATTTCAGAAATTCAAGTAAACACATTAAAAATTGAAAGGAGAAGCAAATAGGCATTCCAAGAATAATAAAAGGCAATTTGTACTATTTAATAGCTTATTCTCTTGGTGACTAGAATAATATTAATTCTATGGAGACAATTTATTGTCCATGCATTTAGATAGAATGAGCATCTCCTTGGATGAGAAAGGGCTTGGTTTAGACCACTTTAGGATAGAAGTCCAGTCTCCCCAGGCCTGGAATGCTGTGAACTGGCTCCCCTGGTTCCACGAAACAGAGAACAAATGCTTTGCCCCTGACAGTGCACTGAGAATGGAGCCGAGGACACTTGAGGGGCTTGCAAGAGAAGTGAGGGGTTCCCCGTGGCAGAAGGAACTTGGGGAAAAGAAGGAGTAGTAAAGGACTTACTCATCAGTCCTACTTCTGGGTTGGTTCAGGATGAATCACAGCTCATGAGAATTCAGGGTCAGGGTTAAAGAGAAACCTGACATGCTGGTTTCGTTCATATGAATAACAGAAAAGTTGGAGATTTGCTATCAGTTAACTGATAGCAGTTAACTGATCAGTTAACTGATCATGCTTTTATAAGCATGATTTTGTTTTATCCACACAGCAGCCCTAGAAAGTAGGCAAAGCAGATGTTATTTCTTTTCTTACATAGAGGACAGAAAAATTCAGAGAGAATTAAGCCTTATAGAAAGTGATTTAACTTTTTTCTTAGTTCTTTCAAGGACGGTAGCAACTAGTAACACTTTAGAGAGAAGTTAGGTCATTACCAGTGACGGAAGCTTTGGAGAATTGTGGTTTAATTTTCTTGTCCTAAATGTTTGAGAGAGGCTAGACTTAAGAAATGAATGACACAAGGTAAGAGATTGGAAGCTGCTGTCCTCCTATTAAGACTCTTACAGTTGAACTACTAAGCCAAGATGGAACAACAGCACAAGCTACTGTGTGGTAAATATCACGACCCCATGCTTAAAAGAACTTTAAAGTCCCCTCTCAAGTGCAGACATGTCTCTCATGATCTGTCTTTATTTCTGGCCAAAGACCCCAGGCAGTTTCTTCCATGTTCTCTACCTTGTCAAAACTCATGCTATTCTCATGGAACCTGAGACAGAGTTGGGCACCATTGATCCAGCAACCTCACTCCTCCTTGTACATGCTAAGTATCAAGGGGAGACTGATAGAAGCTAACAAAAGGTGCGGGGAAATCACATAGATTTAAGAGATCTACAAAGGTCTTACTACAATAATGGTGGAGAGCCATTAAGTGCATAGCAAAGGTCAATCCCCGAGTTGGGATGAGTGATACCAAAAGGAGAGAACAAAGATTCCAGTCTTTAAGAGGTTTTGATTATATTATATAAATATAGGTGAAAGAGTCATGTTTACAGTGGGAATTAGGGAGATGTGAGAGATATAACGGGACAATGTGATCAACACATGTGCACAATAAATATGTTTTTGATGGGTAATGTATTAATGAGATATTTACCACTGCTTTGGCAGCACTTAAATCAGCTTGTGAAGGCCAGAATTTTGTGTTGATAGAGGAAATGAACTTTGAAGGAATTCTTTAAGGATGAATAATAGTTTTCCATGATGAATATGTGTGATATGCTTCCTGGGAAAAACATCTGCACAGATCTGGTTTTCACATGGAACAAGGACACCAGAGAAAGAAACCTTGATTATGTGGGTAGGGAAAGCCCAAGTTGAGCATTCAAATGTGAATCATGAGTCCCCTAGGATGATAAAAAAGATGAGCCAGATGTGAGCATAGTAGTATCTTCATAGAACTAGCCATGAGACTGGAACCTGAGTGGGCTGGGGAAGTGATGTATGTGAATCTGGGACCAGTGAGGAAAGAGAAACCATACAGTAATTTGAATGAAAATTTTAATATAAAGAATTACAACCTATAACAGGGGATTGGAGTAGAAATCATCAAGCTAGACCAATAGGCTGGCAGTCAACTTTTGTAAATATAGTGTTATGGGAAGACAACCATACCCATTCATTTCCAAGCAGTCTACAGCTGCTTTTGAGCTTCAATAGTAGAATTGCATAGTTGTAACAGAGACCTTATAGCACACAAAGTCTAAAACATTTACTATCTAAACTTTAAAAAAGAGCTTTTTAACACTTAGATTAAAGTAAGAAGGGATTGGCTAGTAAGAAATAAGACAAGCCCTAAAAATGTAGAAATAAAAGATATAAGAAGTAGCCACTACCACTGGGGCTGAGACAGAACACATGCTCCACCCCCAGTGGGAGATACACACCTGTATGAGCCCATGGCTCAACTGATGGCAGAGAACTTGCTGGGGTACCATGCTGGCAGAACTTACCAGAAATATACCTTCTGGAACTTGCTAGAGATCCACCTTCTAGCGTGAGGAAAACTGTTCCTAAGGAAATGTCCAGCTCTGCTACAAAACATTCTAAGACAGGTACCAGGAAAAGTACTGGCCACTGGGTGCTACTGGCTGCCATGCCTTACGGGAGCCTCCATGCTGCAGGAGCTTGGTGGTGGAGCAGCTCTGGGTGCTGTAGGAGTGGAGTTCGAAGCTGGAGAAGCTGTGTGCACTGCAGGAGCTGGATGCTGGGGGAGCTGCCATGGGAAGAGCCTACCAAGTGAGCACGCCAGAACCAGAAAACAAAACTCTTTCCTTCAGCAATGTGTCTCCAATGCCCTCTACTGATAAAGCTTAACCCTATGCCAGCTGGCCAAGCAAAAGTATCTGAAGGGCCCAGATCCACTTTCAAAGCGCAGGCAAAAAAATGGACTTTGCTGAGAGACAATACATTGACAACTGGCGCATAATGATAGGTGAGGTGGATAGGAGCCTGCTCAACAAAGGATTTTGTAGCTTAGATTCTATCCTGTGTGTAGGAAATGCTTTAAAGTTAAAATGAAAGATAAAGAGGTAGGTTATTTGTGTGTGTGTGTGTGTGTGTGTGTGTGTGTGTATTGCATATTTGCATATGCATGTGTCTATATATGTGAGACACACTTAAACATGATATTTTATAATTATAAAGAAAGGAAAAAATATATATTATGTTTAAGTTAGGTGTTTTTTCCCCCTTAGTTTACTGTACATTAGAAATAACTTTTTTTTCCTAGTCAATGGTACTTGGCTACAGAAATATGTTGAATTAATTCAACTTGCCTCCAACTCTCTAAGATGGTATTAGGAAATGATACACCAATTTGAGATAAGCTTGTAGCTAGTGTACACAATAGACCAGATATGATTGTTTGAGATAGGAAAAGTGAGGAAAGAGCAACATAAATGAGTTTTTCCACATGATAACTTGGAACCACACTCATCTACAAATGAAAGAAGAATCAAAAGAGGCACTCTGTAAACCCCTAATCTACCCTCGTTTATTCTCGTTTATCTGGTAAACTTTAAAAATCACTGAAAAGAATTTCAACAAATAAATTATATGATCAGTTTTGTATTTAAGAATTATCATACTATCAGTGGTGAAAGGACATACTGGAGGAAAACCAGCAAGGAGACAGTTTTAGTAGTTCACCCAAACTCTACAGTGGACAAGACACAGCTTGGATTTCTGAGTCCCTGCTTAGGATGGACTTGCCTGGGAAGGCCAGTGGACCAGAAAAGACTTTACATCAGAAAGACATAAATCTTTCTGTGTTAAGTTACTGAAAATGTTGGATTTGTTTGTTATCATAAGAAGAACTTAGTCTTTCCTGACTAATACAATGGGCAAGGTTAAGATTATATCAGGAGATCCTTAGGCAGGAAGATAAGACTTCAGATAACAGAACTCCAGGGAACATGAATATTTAAGATAGCAGTTTTTAACTCAGAGTGCTCATTAAAATTGTCTAGAAGATTTTCAATTAAAAAATCTAGATTCTACCTCAAGAAATTCTGATTTAATTGCTCTAAGATGAATCCATGCATCAAGCATCATTAGTTTGTCAAGGACCCCCAGGTGATTTCAACGTGCATCCAGGGCTAAGAATGACTGATTTAAGAAATGAGCAAAGGCAGAGAAGATCACGACGAAGGCTTGAGGAGTGCAGGATGTCAGGGTTGGCAAAAAACATCAGGAGAAAGGGGTACCATGAAAACCAAAGGAAAGGTCAGGTTCAGTAAGAATGGAATCATCATTAACGAAGTAAGGAATGTGGTTCATTACACTTGGCAATTAACAGGTGAGCTTAGCAAGAAAAGTTTAGGTGAACTAATGAATGTAGATGTTATTACTAATTCCATGAGAAATCAGGAAATGGGAATGGAAAATAAGTAGCGTTCTTTATAGAAGTTTGTGATTTCAAGAGAAATATGGATTGAGTGAGAATAAGGAATGACGGTAGTTTTTCTTTTCTCTCGTTGTTCCTTCAGTTTTTCCATCATTTGTTTTCATTGACATTTAAGTATAAAAACGTAACTGTACTGTACAATAATAATTTTTCATTTAACCACCACACAGATGAAAACAGAGAATATTTCCCATCGAACCAACAGGGAACACACCTCTTTCACATCAATATTTCTGAGAAGTACTCTACTGACATCTGTCATTATCATGGGATAGTTTTACTTGTTCATTTTGATACAAATTGAATCATAACGTATGTGATTTTTTTTTGCTGTGTTCTTTCTTTCAACATTATATATTTGAGATTTATCCATTTTGCAGTACATATCAATACTTACTGTTCCTGTAATTATGTGTGAAATCCCATTGTGTGACTATTCCACACTATGTTTCCTCCACCCAGCCAGACTACCACTCTCTGCTTGGACTCTGTTTTCTCATGCAATGGCTAAAAACAAAAACAAACAGGCATAAAGAGAAAGTCACATAACTGTGGAACTCACCTTGTTTGCCTTCCTTCTCTTAAAAATCATAGTCCCACATTCATTGCCGTTCAAAGCCTCCAAGATAATTTATATATTTTGTCCAGCTTTTACATTGTGTGCAGTGAGAAAGTAAGTAGAAACCCAACTCTGCATACTCTGCTATGAGCAGAAATGTAAGTTCTGTGTTTTATTTTGTTTGGTTTTAATGATAGAAAATGCTAGAGCATTATTGTATATTGAAGGAGTGGATGGGGGTGGTGGGGCTGTGATGTTTTAGAAGCAGAAGAGAGAAATCATTGATAGGTTGCATTACAGAGCAATTTATCAAGGACATTTCTCTAGAGTAAAGGTAGCTGGATTTGTTTTTTAATACTGCAAGAACAAATTCCTTTCTTTAAAAAGAAGAAAGGAATCTGTGCAGATTTAAATTTGAAGGATGACACTGATCATCCCAAATAGCCCCATTTTTCAGGTTTTTTTATTGTTTTTATTTAATAATACATATAACCAGGTCATGTGTTGAGAGTCAGAGGGACAAGGTTGGAGTCAGGTGCTCCAACACACAATGTGCATGAGGGCCACCTTGATGATAGCAAAGAAAGTCAGAGGCTGTCAGCATAGAACCACAATGAAAGGCCACTAAAGTTGGAAATGAGACAACTATGTTAATAATGTGTCCGGTTTCTTTATTTGTCGTCCATATTCATAGTCTATTAGTTTGGTAGGGCTGCCATGACAAAGTGCCACTAAACTGGATGGCTTAAACAACAAATTTATTGTCTCACAGTTCTAGAGGCTGAAAGTCCAAGGTCAAAGTGTTGGCAGAGTTTGTTTCTTTTGAAGACTGTGAGGAAAGGGTCTGTTCCAGTCCTCCCTCCTTGGCTTGTAGATGGCCATCTTCTCCGTGTGTCTCTTCACATCTTCTTCCCTCTGTGCTTATCTGTGTCTGTGCACAAATTTCCCCTTTTTATAAGGATGTTAGTCATATTGGATTAGGGCCCACCCTCATGACCTCACTTTGACTTGATTACCTCTGTAAAGATCCTATCTCCAAATAAGGTCACATTCTAATATAGTGAGATCTAGGACTTCAACATAGGAATTTTGGGTGAATTAAATTCAATCCATAACACTTAGCAACAGGATTTTAAGCGATTTTTATACATCACACGGTATAAGGAGTCAAGTTGGGACAAAGGAAAACATGACTATGAAATTTACATAGAACTTGGATAAATGTAGTACTTGTAATAAATATCCTGAGCATGGTGGAGCACCAAGTACAAGTGTCTGTATGGGGGTGGTGGGGTGATGGTGGTGGCTTGCCCAACATGCAAACAATAAGGGGTGCTTTTCCTGTAGGTAACTTAAAATTATTTGTTGGTCTAAATTCTAACAATTGCTGTACTTATATTTAAGTTTTAATAACATATGTCAGCTTCAAATTCATGCATTTCTATTACTCATGTTTAACAATCATTGTACTCTACATGACCATTAACTAGGAGAACTTCTTGTCAGCACAGCCCTAAGTGGGCCACATGGAATTATAATGGTTGCATACATTCATTTCAAGATTGAGTTTGTAACAGTTTGAAATAATTCAAACTCACTTCAGGAACAATTCTTGTCTTCATCTTTGTGGTTTTAGATATTCTCTTGTTCAATAGTAGGTTTTAAATAAACTAAATTATAATGGTTTGATATTATAGGACAGAAATTGAGTTCATTCAATTCTGAAATTCTCTTGGAGTTTTAATTTGTGTTTAAAATGTAAAGAAGTAAAACAATGAGAACTATGAGGTGCAAATTTGTGTTTGATAAGTGCAAATTTTAGTTTTTACACAAATAATTACTGAATGTAAATATCTTGAAAATTGAAATTTATTGTTTTTAATTAGTAAATATTTATCTTAAAGCTAAAGTGAGCATCAAGAAAGTACTTATTATTACTAATTTCTTTTTCATGGAGAAAAACTTAAAAAATGATCCACTTCAGGTGTCAAATATGCTATATACACACAATTGCTCAAGGTCCTAGGATGAAGCAAAATTTATGTCTGAACATCTTAGCATTCATCACAAAAGAAAATAAAATAGTAAATATTTTGATATGTTTTGGAAAAAAAAAATGATGAATTTGGTAAATAGTGTTGCTTTTCCTGGTAATACAACCTAATGAAAGGTGGCCCCAAGGATCACTGTAAAGGTCACACCACGTGAGGTAGCAGGGAGTTGACAACATGCTCATAAGAAATTGGCAGCAAGTGCATTGCCCCGTTTATGGAATTGTCATACACCCTTGGACAAAGTAACCTTTTGTGAATAGCCAAGATGAAATAATCTAAGTAGGAAGCTTTCTTGCCTGAATCAAATGAAAAATTTGGGATAGTTAGAAAATTGCTTCCCAAGGTGCCATTTGGGGAACACCACTCTGCAAAATGTCCCTAGAACAAGTCCTCTGCCGTTGAGTAAGATCAGGAAATGGGGTGTTCTCTGTCATCACTTCTATCCCTTAGAGACTTACAGAACTCATTAGCATGTTAGGAACTCAGAGAAGTTATGGGGTTAAAGAAGCTTCTTGAACTTGAGCCCAGTGTTTCACATACTCAATTTGAAATAACCCCAATTTCTCCCCACCCCCACCCCAAGATAGTATGCCTCAGAACTCTCTTTGTTTAGAAAACAGTTTGGAAATAAAGGCATTTTATGTTCTTCAAGGATTACACTATGATATTTCTCCTATTCTTTGTAAAGAATGGCCGAGGGTCTCTGCCGACAGTTACCTCAATGAGGACTAAAGATCCACAGGTCCACCCTAGTGGACAAGGCTGTAGTAATGCTAGCTTGAAAATACTTTAAAGTTGCTATTACCAATAGTGTTACACTGCCCCCCAATTTTGTAGTACCACCAATTTTCTCCAAGAAAGAATCATTTTTTTGAAGGTAGACATTGTCCTATAATCAAAAGGTAATACTTAGTAAAAGGCCTTTTTTCCCCTTGGTTGAGAAAAAGAGCTTCATTTTTGCCTATGATACACTGTTTATGTAAAAAGATTTCTGAAGGAAGCTAGCCAAAAGAGATAGAAATAATGTACCAAGTAACAATGAAGAAAGTAAAACAGAGTGGTTATAAACATTTTTATCATGATAACAAAGCAAAACAATGTTCATAAGCGCTACAGCTATAAGGAGGGCAGTTAGAGAAGACCTTATTTTAGCAGAGTAGAAATGTCCCTAAAATTACAAAAAGTGTAATTCAGACACACAGCTCCTTTTCATTTTTATCATGAGAAAGCTCATCATTGCATACACATTTGCTGAATTCTAGGACAGAAACTTGTCAGGAAAAAGAATTCATGGAGAAAAGAAAAAGTTCAAAAGTAGTCCAAATAGCCTTCAGCACAAGTTCATGAGTTGAAGGAAGTGGTCAAGGTGCCAGACATCTAGGAGTCTAGCAGAAACACCACTATTTTACAAAGGGCAAAGCTGGATATTTTTATGTACTCAGTTATGTATTTTGATTGAAACTTTGGAAATTTAGGGAAAGAATTTTCTGTTAGGATTCATAATGACATATAGCTCAACACCTTTTGGGTTGAGGTTGGATAGAGACTACCTGTAAGAGAAAGTTGGGAGGCCTCTGAGAGGAGGAAACAGGATGAAAGGAGAATACTGGGAAGGCCTAGAGGACTGAGATATTCCTACCTGGTGGTTTTCAAGTAGCCTAATTTTCAAGTTCTCAAATATGACTAATTTTAAATAAACAGAGATGACTGAAAAGACAAAAATGTAACAGGGAATTAAGGCCAATAATTAGGAAAAAAGAAGTCCACCAAGTCAATGAATGAAAAAAAAAAAAACATTATTGTGTAGTGCTTAAGAACAGTCAATATATAGCCAGATGAATGCAGATTTAAATTACAGTTATACCACCTTACTAGCTGCAAGATCTTGGGCAGTTTACTTAATCTCTGAAATAGTTTCCATAATCATATAATGCGAAAAATAATATCATCTGCCTCCCAGGATTGTGAAACTAGATTTGAGGTTCTTAGGACAATGCCTGACACTTAATTTCTATTTTTTGAACAATTACTAATCACCAAAAAAAAAAAAAAAAAAATGAGAACACAACTAAAGAGAGAAGCCAGTTACAACTTTTAGAGTAATCTAAAACCAAATTTAAATACAACTTCTGGGGCCTTTTAAAGATCATAAAGGATATTTGTTTCAGTATGTTCTTGTTTTGAGTGATAAAGAAATTTTTAAAATGTTAACAAAAAGGAAAAGCCAATTTCTATTTCGCTCTGAAAAATCTGGAGTGTGAAAGAAATCTTCTGAAAAACACCTTGTTTTGATAATTTTGCTCTCTTCTTTTTCTGAAAAGAGGTCTAGGAAAACACATAGATATTTGAATGCCGATATGAACTTAGTCATTGAGTAGTAAAGTTAATTTTCTAGTAAATGCCATTAGCACGAAGCATATCATTCACACAGAAGGAGAGGCCTATTCAAGCCGATACACACAGAATCCAAACATCTGAGTTATGCATTGCCCTAGTATAACATAGCTTGCCTCGATATGAGCCCAGATGTTACATGACTCTATTCAGAAAAAAAACAAACAAAATATTGTGTTCAATGAGTAGTGTACTAAACTCTTGGGCAACTAAGACAGCTTGTCTCCACTGAAAGAATATGGACATGCTTGGTTTTCCTAATCAAATCATGAGCTGGGGATACATGTTCACATATCTTCTTCCCATCCAGAAGGTGAGCTTAGACAATATCTTTCCAACAACCAGCACATTATTGGGCATTAATTTATTTAGCAAATATCTATCACCAACTAGGATGTGTCATGCGTGGTTATAGCCCCTGGGGATAGAGCCATGGACAGTACTGCACTTACGGCCTTTATATTCTCACGTGAAAAGATAGATGATACACAGGTAAACAAGTAACTTAATTGCAGATAAGCATAAGTTTCATGAAGAAAGTAAAACACAGTAATGAGACATAGAGTAGGCTGTCAAGACATTTTTGTGGAATGAAAGAAGGAAAACAGTTCCTCCACAAATGTCACTTGGCAATTGCTCCAGGCAAACACAGATGCCCTCTTCCGAAGGTTATGGGTGGTGAATTTTCTTCCTTGCCAGCTATGCAATAGAAGCCCATAAAGAGAGAGTTCCCTGGCCCTCTTGTGCACCCCACCCCTTCTCTACTACACACAACATTTCAGAAAAAAATCTCAATTAAGGTTTAAAAATCATTTGAGTACTTTCTTATAATCCAGATCCTGTCCCCCAAACTCTTACATGTTTATTCACATTCAGTACACACGATAGCATTATAATCCAGGTGCTATTTTCATCCCCTTTCCACAAATGAGAATGTTTAAGGCACAGAGAAATTTAGTAACTTGCTAAAGGTCACACATCTGCTAAGTGGCAGAGTAGAGATTTAAACCAACGCAGTTGGCTTCAGGGTCTGAGCTCTTTCCTTTTGCTGTCATGGTAAATGAAGGAGCCATAATAATAATGATATGCTATTTTCCTCTTCTCAGTATGTATACACACTTCCTAGCCAAATCTCTGAGTGCACAAGTTTTGTCCTTTTCCGTGGAGAACTGAGAGAGTCATCATAAAGAGACATACACATCCTACCTGCAAGGGAGATAGTCTTCATTTTTTGTTTGGCAAGTTCAACATACTTCTTTTAGATAATCAAACCAACTCATGACTTTCCAATATCTAGCACCTCCAAACTCCAGAAAACAGCAGTGGTGTGCCATTGAAGATATGAAATTTTGCCATATGAAATTATGTCTTTATTTATAATCTCCCCCACTACACTACAAACTGCTAGGGGGCATGGTCCATGTCTTGGTTAGTATTTTATCCCCTAGATTTAACAATGTTCCAGATACATAAGATTATTCAATAAACACTTATGCAATGAATGAATGAATGAGTGATGAGATTACAGCTCTAAACTTATATGGAATGATGGCTTCTTGATTTGTTTTAACTTTTCCACAGTTAGAATAGTCATTTTTTACAGAGAGCAACATACAATTAGGCAGTAAAATGACGCTGCTCTCAAGTAGACCATCAATGTCAGTAACAGAAAATTAAGAGAATGAAAATAATTGTTGCTTTGAACCCTCACAGCTGAGGAACCTTTATTTAGAACCTCGTTTAAAATAATTATCTTTTTATAAACATGCATTTGATCTCATCTACTCTTTCACGAGTTATTCCTGTGTTTGGTGCTCTGTTTTGACTCCAAGCTACCTTCTGGGCCCCCATCTGTCAATAGCGAAGTGTTACAATTATGACTTCCCCTCAGTCAAATCTGCTAGTTTTCTCATACTCAGTTGCTATAGCACTTCAGCCTCCCTCTAAAGATCCTTGTTTTTAATACTGCACATTTTTCTCTACTATTCATTTACTTACACCCTTTCACAGATTTCTGTCGACATGCTACAGACTTTGACACTTGACAGTTTTCTGAAGCTTTTGCTAAGTAAATTGAAAATTGGGCTAGTACAACAGGAATCCAGCCTGTATCTGTATACGCTGTACTTCTCTTCTCTTCTGAAGTCCTATTGTAGTCAACTCTTTCGTGTAGAGCTGAAGATCCATCTCCATTTGGTACGAGCTTGATGTATTTGTTTACTACTGTCAATCGTAGAACTTTCAATTGTGGATAGAAAACTTGGCTGAAATAAAAAATCAAAAAACAATACTGTGGGAGAATATATTGACAAATCATATATTTTATAAGGGACTTATATCCAAAATATATTTAAAAGCTCCTGTAATTTTACAATAAAAAGATAAATACTTCAATTTAAAAATGGAAAAGGATCTGAACAGATATTTCTCCAAAGAAGACATGCAAATGGCCAATAAGCACATGAAAAGATGCTCAACATCATTGGTTATTAAGGAAATGGAAATCAAAATCACTATATACCAGTTCACACTGACTAGGATATTTATAATTAAAAAGACAGATAATAAAACTGTTGTCAAGCATGCGGAGAAATTGGAAGCCTCATGCATCGCTGATGGGAACGTTAAATGGTGCAACCACATGGAAAACAGTTTGTAGTTCCTCAAAAAGTTAAACATAGAGTTGCCATAAGACCCAGCATTTCCATCCCCAGACATATACCCAAGACAAATGAAAACATGCCCACAGAAAAACTTATACACTCATGTCTGTAGCTCATTATTCAGCACAGCCAAGATAGACAAACAACCCAATATACACCAAATGGTAAATAGATAAGCAAAATATGTTGTATCTATACAATGGAATGTTATCCTTCCATAAAAAGTAATGACATACCAATACATGCTATCACATGAATGAGCCTAGAAAACATAAATGAAAGAAGCCAGATACAAAAAGTCATGTTGAGTGTGATCCTGCTCATATGAAATGTCTAGAATAGGCAAATCCATAGAGAAAGAAAGTACATAGCTTAGTCGTTGGCAGAGGTTAGGGGTAGGAAGAATGGCTGGGTATGGATATAGGATTTCTTTTAGGGATGATGAGAATATTCTCAAATTCTATTGTGGTAATGGTTGCACAATTCTATGGATACACTAAAAAGCATTGAACTGTACAATTTAAACAGGTATATTTTATGGCATGTGAATTGTATTTCAATAAATTGATTTTTTAAAAAAGAATAATACTATATTCTTCCAAAACCCCACTTCCCAATAGCTGCCATTAATTTAAGGATATTATAAACTCATTGGAGAGGTTGAGAGGGCAAAATAATTTCCCCAACTTTATTATCAATGACTGAGTGCAGCTGATTATGATCTTTGCAGAGGATATCACCATACTGTTAGTATTACTCTTCCCACACTATTAATTTTACCATACCAGCATGAATGATGCAAAAATGTTTCATCCACAGGAATATATGTGTTTAATATTTTCTTTTGTGCAATGAATAAATTTTATTAAATGATATAGTTGTGTTAAAATTTACACAGAGAAAAATTCTTGAAACTTTATTAGTAATTTAAATTCACAATAATATAAAAAGGACAAATTAATACAAGGAATGAATTTTTCTTATCTTCTGGACCTCTGTCTCCTGTTTGTAGATTTTGTTTGGATTTGTGGGTTTCTGACCTTACTTATTTTGTGTGTGTATTATTGGACTTGGGGATCACCACTGATGAGCAGAGATGATTCCTCTCTTACTTTTTATCAGTCCTTATACCTGTAGATTTTCCTAGCAGAATGTTCCCTCTAAAATAATAAGGTCTCAAGAGATAACAAAGAACGGGCACCTTGTTTATAATATCGTGTGGACTACCAAATGAGTGCCTGGATTTCTGGGTGCATGGTTTTTCTGTGTGTGTGTGTGTGTGTGTGTGTGTGTGTGTGTGTGTGTGTGTGTGTTTATTTATATCCCCAGAAGATTTAAGAGTTCATTTAAAATTTTTAAATTGCATAGGAAAGTGATGGTATATATCGAGACGTTAATTCTCTTCATAATGAAGAAATGAAACTGGTATGAAACTAGCGTATTTAATTTTGGAATCATATTTTAGTGAGAGAAACCTGTTTTCTATTGACTCAGTAGATTATTGTCACATCTAATTTATTGCAGTAGAGTTTTGTGGAAGCAAACATATATAAATGTATAAGTTTGGTGTATAATTGGGAAGCATAGATAAAAATAATTTGACATTGAAATTTATACTTAAGAAATGGTGCACTTTGGTGCAATCAATTTTTCATTATGCTGTTGAGATCAATAGCTACAAATAAGATATAAAAACTCTATTATTGATGGGGCACATGTCAGTATAAAATGTGCAGTTTTCTATAGCATTTCAGGGGTAGAAAATTGTATTATACAGTTTCCAATGATATTCATACTGCTCTGTAGAGAATGCCTATTAAAATCAATGTACAGTAAGTCAACACAGGGATATTTTATAACATTGAGAAAGGGCAGAGCACATATTAAAAAGATACTACTGTTTTCAAAATATTACCTTAAATTCTTTTGTTAGGGCTTGGTTTGGATTGTTGAAATGAGGACACAGGAGTTTTTTTTTTTTACCATTTGAAAACTTGTCTAGCTTGGTTGTTGCCAAACCCGATTACCTCAGAGAGCTATTCGGACCTTGTGACATTAATTAAATAAAATATGTCCCTCTCTCACCCCAAAATATTTCACATTGATGAGGATACTGAGGAATAACCACAGAACACACATTTCAGTAAGGGAGGGAAATTAATGCATTTGGGAAATCTTTGAACTCCAAAGAAATACGTTACACATGGTATTGGTCACGGCACTTCAGGTCCTAAAACTGTGATCACAGCCCTGTAATCCCATTCACCTGGACAATAAACACGATCTGAGAAACGAGGGTAATAAGGAATATGTTGGTGTTAGAGAGCTTAAAGTGTGTGGTGGACTCGGCTGAGGACATTTATTTTCTTGGAAAAATCTTGGTTCTTTTTTGTTTAAATTTACATGTACTTCTTGATGATGAATAAAACAATGTCATAAAGTTCCCAGATTTATTTTAAATAGCCAGACTTTTTCTAAATTACTTCACTCAATCACTTCTGCTTCAATGATCGTCCATTTGGCCATAGTATAAATACATTTAAACCTATGATAAATTGTGCCTATCTGGCCTATTTGAAACAGTACCAATTTTACATTTCTGGTTGTTGAAATAAGAATTTTTTAAAACAAATAACTCGACATGAGACCTGTTTCAAAAAGGTTCATATTATATTTATAGTAAAATGATATTTATTCATTATCTGGACAAATGCAGCAGTCTTTGGAGCAAGTAAACCTACTTGTAAAGCATAAAGGGAGATGAAATTCACCTAGAGAGATTGATATTCAAATTTTGAAGGGCATATATTTCTAATTTAGAGGATAATTTATTTCTAAGTGAAGTGATTATGAGTAAGCAGTGTTTTAAAGGAAAGGAAGGAGATGGATATGACTTAGTGGGCTGCCTAAAGGTGATTTTGTGTGTGTGTGTGTGTGTGTGTGTGTGTGTGTGTGTGTGTGCTTGTGTGTAAAGCAGTCATTGTTGATAAAATTTTGTCATTCTACAAATATTTATTGAATCAAATTCCAGAACCCTGGGAGATTCAAAGACTGTACTACTAAGAGATTTTAATTTCACAGGGGAGCCATATTAGTCAGTTTGGGCTGCCATAACAAAATCTCATAGTCTGGGTGGTTGAAACAACACACATTTATTTTCTCACGGTTCTGGAGGCTGGAATTCCAAGATCAAGGTGCCAACAGGCCTGGTTTCCCCTGAGGGCCTCTCCTTGCCTTGCAGAAGGCCACCTTCTCTCCGTGTCCCTCACATGGGCTTGCCTCCGTGCACATGCGTCTGTGGTGACTCTTCCTCTTCTAAGGACAGCAACCCTATTTGATTAAGGACCACCCTTATGACTTTTTCTTTTTAACCTTAATTACCTCTTTGAAGTACTTAATCTCCAGTATAGTCACATTGGGATTAGGGCTTCAAACACAAATTTGGAGAGAGGAAGGGGACACAATTCAGTCCGTAAGAGGAACAAAGAAAGGCGTACAAGTATCTTCAATATATTTAGGGTTTCCTAAAAATGCTATGGGATTCAGGAAAGGGGGAATCTTTTAGAACCCTTTAGATATGAATATCAGTTATCTCATCCCTAAGATGAAATGGTAATGGCCTATACAACATTTATGAACTTTTCAATTCAAAACTACGAAGAATCACTGAAACCGTGACCAAAATTGACTTCATTAATCTGACAGACTGAAGGGGGGACCTGAGAGCAGGCAGGTTTCCATAGGTGGAGGCGGGACAGCCTGGGCACAGCAGAGGCCAATATGGGGCCATATGCCCAGGATGGCGAGCAGCCCGCTTTGGTGAGGCACCGCCCACACCAGCACACGTACGGTCTCGAGGACATCGTATTTTGATTAGATGCCAATGGCGGTATTGCAGCTTTTGAGCATGGGGGTAATACACTTAACCATCATCCTGGAGGATGCTTCATCTCACAGAGGAAAGGACAACAGACAGCAAGGTGAGTTCATGGAAGAAAGAAGACAGAGTGAAGGATTTGAGATCTGCCTGCTGCTGCTGGAGCCAGCTGAAGCAGAAGTGCCCTTATCTTTGAGCCTCAAACTTAACTGGTGGGAATTTATGGCACATTGTGTTCCTTTGTATACAAAAATACATTGTTTCCTCAAAGGGCAGGAGGAATCAAAGATTCCCAAGTAGCTCTCGAATGCCAGTGGCTCTACATTTAACTCTCAAAAGGAATCTGTGAAATGGGGTCTGTCATCCCTATTCCAGGGGATTATTAAGCAAGGCTGGGGAGGCCTAAGGTCACCACACTAGTTATAAGGAATTCATGCAGGTTGTTGATTCTGTCTGCTCCAAAGAATGAGATTTCTGCAAGGCATGCTGCAGAGTTCTAGTGTCCTGACTCCAAGCAGCTAGGTGGGCACTGGTTAATAAGGAAAAAACAGACAAATTAGAAGCAGGCTAGTATCTTGACAAGCCAGGCTAAGGTAAGGAAATTTCAGGAATGCTAAAGCCACTGGGGACAGGCAGATGTGCAAGAAAAAAGCTGATAGAACAGTATTCTGCCCCATGGCATCATGCTTCCACATTGCATTATTCAGCCCCACTGCATCATGCTTCCCCCTTGCATCATGCTACTCTATTGCATTTGCACTCTGTGGCATCACATCACCGTAATGCGTCATGCAACTCCATTGCATCCTGCCACCCCATTGCATCATCCCACTCTATTGCATCATGCCACCTCATTGCATCTTGTCACCCCATTGCATTATGCTGCACAATTTCATCAGGATTTCCTGGTTTCCAGTCCGGACTACCATGAGTGGAACAGGAGATCATGTTTGGAGGTGATGTTAAGTTTTGTGGCTCACTTTAATAGGAAGTTATGCTAAGAGAAGAAACAGAAGGACAAGTGAAAGTAAACTGCTCAAATTTGAGTTTACATCAAGACAGTAAACAAACAAATGGATGGGGATTTATTTATCCTGGAAGACAGCCCCTCAGGCCTTAGTGAAAGGGACATGACTCCGTGGGCAACTGTGTTTGCAATCTTGGGTATCTCTTACAGCCACAGTGGTTTTCATCAGTCAAATGTAATTATTTGTGTTTATTTAGAACAGTGTTACCCTCGTTCTGAGATGTAGACTGTTTTCCTTTACACACCTCTCTTTTGGGGAGCTTCTTAGTCCAAGGAGGCTATTCTTTATTAATTGAATACATACTTCTCAGTGATATTGTGAATAACAAAATGTTTAAAATGTTGTGTTTCAGAACTCATGCTTGAGCAGGTTAGTACACACACATACACACACATGCATGTGCACATGCTCACACATAATTCTGTTTCTGGGAATGAGTTCTGGTTTAAATATGCATGGTTTAATGATATTCTGAGGTTATTTGTAGGCTATCAGAAATGAAATAGCATTTAAGAATAGTAATATCTATCTTTATTTGAATATTCTAATATTGAAGTTTGAGGAAATTAAATCTAAAATAGAACAAAAGTATAGACACAACAGAAAACAGTCTTGATACAGAATTCATAATATTGGATATCAATATACATGAAATTAGAGGAAACGTTCATTTCAAATATATGATGCAAGTTTTCCCAGAACTTATTTCACGGTATGGTAGTTAGTACACAGGAAAAAATGACAACATCAACTGCACTTCTTGTGCTCCCTTAACTTGACTTTGGAAAAGCCTTTACCTGTGAGAACTGGATCTCATGAAAGTTGTAGGGAAGCATATTTTTGACTATTTACATTGTGATGGTAAAAAAGTGTTCACAGCTCAATTTATCAAGGTAGATTTCCTAGAGAAAAGACCAATTAGGGTGATTTTATTTCAACATGAAGAACAATGTTACTCAAGGTTAAAAACATCTGATGAAAGAAAGAAAAAAGTCTAATTAGAAGGTAAAAAGGAAAATAGAAATTAGATATTAAGCAATAAACCAGATGATGATGAATCACAAAGTTGGCAGATAGCAGGAAATAGAAGTAAGGCCCACAGTACAGATATCTTTGGGGACCATGGGATCGCCAAATCCAAATATACGCCCTGACCACAATGTCATTCTAAGGCAGCAGGGTAACGTAAGGGAGAGAACACAGGTGCTGGAATTGGACAATTTCAGTTTATATATGGATTCTGCTACCAGTTCTTTCTGTTCTCTGTTCCTGTAAGTTGCTTTCTGTTCAGGGTATTTAAACAATCTACACATCCATTTCCATATCTATACCATGGAGCAACAATAGTGTGGTTACAAGAATTATATTAATTCATAGTCAAAATATTGCTTTAATCTAGATAGACATTTTGATATGAATTCCAACTGCAACATCGATATGGTATATTAAAATTTTATATATCTATATCTATAATGTGGAAAAGAAAGAATTCCTTCTGTCTAGTTTCAGAAACATAATTAAGCTATATTTAAATTAAAATTAATTCAAACAATGGCATATGAGCCTAAATAGTTTTCATTCATTACTTTAAAAATTATGTTTCCATGATTTTTCAAAGCAAGTCATTTGGTTTTAAATTCCCCTTCAAAATTACTTATTAATAATCAATGATGATTTACCATGTGTATTATGCTATGGACAAGAAGGTGGAGTCAAAGACTATTGTATCTTATTCTCTCAATGTATAAGAAAGGAGGTATGTTGAGACAATATGAAGTCTTTCAGATAATTGGGACAACATTTAGAATATAACATACGACTTTGGGCATACTAAATAACACTCTAGTCACCTACTCTATGGAAATAATTTAGTAAAAGGAGAAATTTTTAACTAGTCTTTTGTAGAAAAACTATTTAATTGGCCATTTGAGAGATAGCTAGAAGTGGTTTTAAGGAAACAAATTAGTAATTTAGGTGTCATTCACTTAGATGTCTTGCTCAAATCTAGTATATCCTTCAATAAATACTTATCAATCACTAACATTACATATTTATATAGTCACTCATCACTTACTTTGGGTGGTATATTAAATATAGTGACATTAACAACCTAAAATATAATAAAAATACTTTATTCATGGAAGGTCAGAAAAAAAAATATCAAGTAGAGAAAAATCAGAAACCTGCCCCAAAAGACTGTAACCTTTTCAAACTTCTACTTGGCAGTTAATTTTGTAATAAAAACTAATTCATTTAAAGGCAATCTTCACTTTCAAATTTTCATACTTCCTTACTGAGGTGGGGCAAAATTACCTATTGAATTCTAATGATCAAATGACCAACTGAAAAATAATTTAATATAATTTTTTAGCATAAGAAATATTCGTAGCCCAAATAAGAATTTTATCATTTGCTCTTTTTTTTTTTTTGCAATATATTACTTACAATTAAAGAGCAAATAAATAAGAGACAATAATCACTGCTATTGTCTTATCATGAAATTGAAGGACATCTACAAATTGGCTCTGACTATTCTTCAGTTTTCTAATCTGCTCTGTGCTGGCTCATCAGTCTTGGACCACAGACTTTTTTTAGTTGAAAGAGACCAGAGGAATTATCTCCTACATTTTTCTTTTTTATTTCCTCCAGCAATTTGTGAAGACAACGTTAGCTTCCTTATATTTGCACAGACATTCTGAAAACAGATGCTTGTGGACTGAATATGCCTCCTGGTATTAGTATCACTGTAAGCAAATTATAAGCAAACAGCTCACCTCAGTGTGAGTAGCTCAGATTTGTTTTTAAGATTATGAAATAGCGCAAGTTTGCTTCAACCATAGGTTTAATATATTTCATTAAGTTTAAGTTTGAACAATTTTTATTAGATAAATTTATTATTCAAACTTCATTGATTGTGTACTATGTGCTAGACATCAGGGATAGAAACAAATGAATAATGTACAGCCCTAATGTTCAAGCAGCATATAATTTGATGGAGAATATAGATACATAAAGAGATAATGATAATACAACAGCGTGCAATGATAAAGTCATGCACGGGGGATCATAGCATTAATAACACTTGAGTACTTGCTATGTGTCAGGCCCTGTTCTACAATCTCCATATTAATTCAATACTTATTAATTCTCCATATTAATTCAATCTTCCAGGTAACCCCATGAGATAGGTATTCTTTTTACCCTTATTTTATAGATAAAGATGTTGAGAGGCAAAGAAGTCAAGTGACTGGCCCGAGGTCACACAGTTGCTAAATAGCAGAGCCAGTATTCAAATACAAGAACTCTCCCACAAGATCTTGTCAGGAAGAGCCAGAGGATCCCTAAGCCAACTGCAGTGAGTAAGTAGAAGGAGCAGGCACATGAGGTGGGGGCAGAGCTCTCCAAGTAGAGAAGGCAGCTTGGAAGAGCATTGGCAGTGGAACCCAGCAGCTTGTGTGGTCATAGGATAGCAATTGAGTCTTGCTAAAGAGCAAGGAGCAAGGCTGGGGTTGGGGAATGAAGCTAGTGGGGAGGACAGGCTTTGACTGTGTTACTAAATTGGAGGCTGAGGCAGGAGGATCAACTGAGGCCAGGAGTTTAAGGTTGCCATGAGCTATGACGATGCCACTACATTCTAGCCCAGGCAACACAGTGAGACCCTGGTCTAAAAATAAATAAAATAAGATAAAATAAAATAAAATAAAATAAAATAAAATAAAAATCTAGCACTATGCCCAGAATATGGTAAATTGAAGAGTATTAATATTCAAGTATTGTGTAAATGGTTGAGGACTCATGGTTATTTCTTTTGTCTTTTTCTTTTTTAAAAAGATGAGGTATTGCTCTGTTTCCCAGGCAGGACTCGAACTCCCAGGTTCAAGGGACCTCTTTATCTCAGCCTCAGACTCCCCAGTGGCTGGGAATACATGCACACACCAACATGCTCAGCTTGATTACTTCTTTTAATAGTGAGGTTCTTGAAGACCACAATATCTTCAAGATTCATAAGAATAAATTACAATGCTGGAAGGTAGACAAAGGAGTTGATACCTTGGGAAAATAGAAAACAAGTAACAAGATGCACAGACAATTGCTCAGCTTAGTGAAGGGCTTGCCCTTGTTTTGGATAAATTGCATTTGGATGAGAATCAGAAAGGCTGTATTGCTTTACCTTTGCAAAACGTGGAATATCAGAGCTGTAGCAAATATTGTAGGGCCACTGACTGTTTCGATGGCAGTATTCTACAATGCACAGGAAAAAAAAAAAAAAAAAAAAAAAAAGAAAAAGAAAAAGAAAAAGAAACATAGGAGCTTAATATCAGGATTCAGTATTAGAGTTTGGAAAAATATATCTTTATACATCTTGTGAATGTTAATATTAATTACAAAATATGGTAGCTATTCAAAATTTTCACTCAGTCCTGACAGTAAGGACAAGAGTACCCAGGAAAAATTTATGTATCTCTGAACGATATGGAAGTTTATCAGCAAATATATATGAGGACATAAAAACTACAAAAATTTTAGTTTGATTAAGAATCCTAGGGTCATCATTTGTATCAGGATAAGTGTTGTGAACACTTAAATAGAGCACAAATAAAGTATATACAGACCCCATATCTAAAATATTGAGAAATTGGTTTTCATTTTTTTGTTATAAAAGTTTTCTTTTTTTTTTGATTTCCAAGGAAAGCTTAACATTTCCTGAAAGAAAAATAATGTGTCTATGCATTTTTACTGAAGCAGGTAGCTTAATCCAACAGTTTGGAGCTACAACCCAGAAAGATTTTCTTCCGCTGTCAGTTTTGGCTTTAGGCATTTCAAAATTAATAGACTGGGTCGAGTGAAGGGCACATTTGCAGCCTGTATTGGATAAAAGTGAATATAATAAATATGCTGCTACCAAATGACTATGAGGAAACATTTATAAGGAGACGAAAATTAAAAAAAAAAAAAACAACAAAATCCTGGGACAATAAAGTAATTGGATTGAATCTGAAAAACTAGGCATTCCCTTTACTTGTAGTCCATAACAGGTTTTATTTTATTTTTATTTTATGTTATTTCCATTTCTTCTTGGGCTAACTAAGTGCAATGCTCACTTTGCTGTGTGGCTCTCAGCAATAGCATTCATGCAAGGACACTCCAGCTATGAGAGGCCTCCCCAATGGCTTATATTAATTTGTGTATGAGAGCATAAATGCTTCTGGTAGATATTATCAGGGAACAATTATTTTGACAACTTTTTTTTAAATTGCTCGTTGTAGTGGGAAATTGATTTGAACCACAAAAATGGATAAAGAGCAATGTCTGGCAACATGAATGCTGACAGGTGATACCACATAAAGCTCTCAGTGGTTTAAAAAAAAATTATGGCATCTGAATAAATGTTATAAACATTGTCCCCCCAACACACTATCCATTGTAAACATATCATTTGTGTCTCTAAATATATTTCTGTGGATGTTAACAGAGGAACAGATTGGGAAACTTCAAACAGCCAGCACAGACCTCAAAACCCATTTTAATGGGAAATATTGTGGCTTTTTTTTTCATTCTGGTTATTTCTCAAAACATAAAGAGAAACCTTTGAATCTTGAAAAGTAGTCCAGAACTGTACATAATTGCTTTCATTGTAGACAGGGCCAGCTTCCTGGGCCCTGTGGGATCAGTGAAGTCACACAGGGTCCCACACTCAGAAGGGGGCCCCCCCACTTGCTTTAATGTTCTACAGACACTGTCTTCAGCTTTTTAATGATACTATCTTTGAATTTGTGTTTTCTTAAGTGAAGTCTGATGGGACAGTGGAACTTGCTCACTGGCAGCTCGGAGCCTCCACACATGGGCGGTCCCACATCTTGCCACCTACCCATCTGCTCTGACTGGCTCTGGGATGCCGGCTACCCTGACCTTGCCCAGTAACAACTGCTGCGACCCAGGAGGGACTGGGGCACATGGAGGATGGAGCCCCAAGCAGCTGTGAGGTTCTGCTCTCACCTTGCAAGTATCCCTATGTCCAAGGAAGCATGGCTTGGAATATCAAATGAAAAATAAGACCAGGCACAGTGGCTCACATCTGTAATCCCAGCACTTTAGGAGACTGAGGCAGGAGGATTGCTTGAGGCCAGGAGCTCAAGATCAGCTTGAGCCACATAGTGAGACCCCATCTTAACAACAACAAAAAACATTTTCAACTTGTATCTCTTTAAGGTATCTCCATATTGCTTTAAGAAACAATGGTGATATAGCACCTCTTGTATACTCCTGGAGAGAGCTGGAACGCATTCTACTAAGTGAGGTATCCCAAGAATGGAAAGACAAGCACCACATGTACTCACCATCAAATTGGTATTAACTGATCAACACATAAGTGCACAGATAAGAATAACATCTATTGGATGTTGGGCAGGGGAGGGGGAGGGGGAGGAGGGAGGAGGGGATGGGTATATGCATACACAAAGAGTGCAATGTGCACCACCCGAAGGATGGACATACTTGAAACTCGGACTTGGCAGGGAGGCGGGCAAGGGCAAGATACATAACCTAAACATCTGTACCCCCATAATATGCTGAAATAAAAAAAAAAAAGAAGTTAAAGAACGGAAAAAAAAAAAATTTCACCATGACAGGTCAGGAGAGAGAAGTCACGAAAGTAAGGAAAATATGTCTTTCTTTTCCTTTCTTTTTGAAAAAGGGGCCATTTTCATTTTGTTCTAGAGCCTACAAAATTTTGTAGCTGGCCCAGATTAGGTAGGATACTGTTTGTATGAACTAATTCTGACCGATATTAGGTATGGATCTAATAATAATGCTGTTAACATTCCACCCACCATCAAAGTATTTGTGATAAATGAGTGATCTCGAATAACTGTTAGCCACGATCCGACCTCGGCGGTGGGTTGTTCCTCAGGGAGTGTGGATGGCGAGAGAGAAGGGCATAGGGTGCAATGACTCTTAGCCAGTGGTCGCAATTTTCACATGGCCACACGGACCTTAGCTTCCTCAGTCACGGGTAACAAAACAAGCCACTGGTCGTTTTCCTAAAAACATCCCAGAGCTTGGACTCTGCGGCTCGCCCCCTAGGGTGACTGTGTGCACGGTAGACGGTACTCTGCTGCTTCTACCTGTGGAATGAGAATTTCTGCAGTCCAAGAATAAAGGGGAAGATGGCACAAAAGAAAAAAAGAAAGCCAGTCTCTTTCTCAATTTTTAATCTTTAAAAATATTTGTTTGTTTGTTCCTTAGTCCTGTGACATTGATTTCAGGATTCAGGACATGGGACTGCCTGAGGCAAGCTTCCTATGCCCTTAGGACTCTCTCCCTATATGGATTCAACAGGTTCCATCCACATATTCCTTTGGGTTCCCTTGCTAGTGATTTTTGCATTGTTGGTTCTTTTTGTCTTTTTTCCCTACTACTCCCTCTGTCCTGTATCTTCCAACACTTTCTGATCAACTTAGAGGGTGATTATATCTTTCAAAGCTCTTTTACACTGCTGTCTCTCATTTAGTTCCTTTTGCTCTTCATTTCAGGCCATTTCTCTCTAAACGGCCTCACTATTATTTGATTAGAAGATACAGTAACCATAACATCAGATGTTAACCTACACGGTACTATTCACCACATGCCATTTAATCTGTTAATTTTATAGTGTTTTAAAAATAAAGTAGGACTTTAGGTATGACAGACTTCATTATCCAAGGGTTTCCCTTTGTCCAAAGCAAAGTAATAAGTGGATATTCCTGGAAGTATGGTGTTCTGCTTTCTAAGTTTTCTGGAAGAATGAAAGTCTACCAAGTCATTTTTAATAGTCTATGGTTTTGTTCATGTTAAGTGTTTATTCCCCCATTGAGTTATTCAATGCTACTTTTCTGAAGCTCAGATAATCGCAGCTCTAATGGAATGATCTACTATCTGTTATTTCAACATATATCCCTTTTTTGGGCCACATGGCCCAGAGGGGCAAAGAACAAAGCTTCATTGTAATATTCTTACACACAGGATGAGTAATAAAGGATACCTCCCACAGGCCTGCTCTCTAACTAACCTCAATTCAAGGAGCTGCAGGAATACAGAGCCACCCAAACCCTAAATTCTGACCAAATTCAGCAACATGACATCCTTGAACTGCTGTGCTAGGAGAAAAGCAAAAGTAATGAAGAAGCCTCCCCCCTCACCTCCCCATCCTGCCTGCCCTGGCCATCCTGCCCCATGCATGCAGAAAATAAATGCAGGACTAAGATCCTAATTCTGGAAGTCTTGGTTCAGATTTTAGGTTTCAGCCTTGAGGAATCTATCCATAGACCCAATTCCTACTTTGGTGAGTAGTCATTGATACCTCCAGATTCCCAGGCTCTAGACCAGCAGTACGAACCCAGTATAAAAGGGAATCCTGAGGAAATGGGAGGCTTTATTGTTATAATTAACTCTAGACTGCATTGGACAATACAAATACTTACAGCAGCATTTTTAAATTTGCCTTATTTACTTGCATATTTCATCCCTCATGAAAATTATATATCATTTAATAAAAGTATGTTTCTAATTGGCAAAAATACTTTCCAGAAAATTCATCCTGTTTTACTTTTTATTACTTCTTATATATAAATTAGAATATCTTGCACAATACCTGTAACTTGTTCAAACATTTTAGATCTTAAAAGCCTCATAATTACACCTTGGGTTTGAAATCTGAATGTATCTATAGCCTAGAATACCCACTCCCTTTATAGATTGCTGGCAGGATTTGTTTTTCACTTTGGGGAGAAATCTATTCTTTGTAGAATATTCCCACACATGTCTGTGTCTATTTCTCAGAGCGGTGCCACAAAGGATATGACCCTTTTGCTCCCAGTAACCTTTCATGGTGCTGAATCGCCTTGGACATTGGTGCCAGTCAGCGCGATTTGATTTGCTATGGTAAGAATAAGATTATATCTAACAGACGATGTCATTTCCAGGTTCAATAGGCACAGATTTAAAACTAGTCCTCTCTTTGACCCTCTGGATTCTCTTGAACTCTTGCACCTTCTTTGACAGTGTTTGTGAATGAGCGAATTCATGAAAATTCAAGGTTATTTTAATGATAATAGCACCACAATGACAAAGGAAGAAGGAAGGGCTGGTCCCCTCAGCCCGGGAGCTCCTTCCCCAGAGCCCACTTCCTTCCTGGCAGACCAACTGCAGAGTGAATTCCTGTTGATGGTCAAAGGCTGAGAGCAGTTGTGTGTCTGCAACTGTGCTGCTGTTACTGATCTGTGAACATGACATGCCTGAGAATATCGCATCGCCATGGCAACAACAAACATGGGGCTAAATTCCATTAGCTGCAGTGACTCAGTGAGTCAAACAGATAATGTGCCGGGCCTGGCCAATTGCCCACAAAAGCTTATGTGAAAGTCGTGATGAATTAACTTCAGCTTGTTATGTCTGCTTTGGTATAAATTCTCTTTTTGGTTATTTAAGTCCGTATATTTATGGTATTTGTTAAATAAACGCTTAAAAACCCATTAACTAGTTCCCATCCAGTAACATGTACTTGGGGCTACTTTCCGCTTTTTTAAACTAATCGTGATTCTCACTGCTACATCTTTTTTATTTCTTCTGTTTCTCTAGATTATGTTTTTAGTTATATTTTTCCTATAAATTAGTAGCAGGGAGTTGAGAAATTTACATTGTGTTTATCTTCACATGATTGCCTTTGAAACAGAGAATGAATGAGTTTAAAGCTAACAATATTCTTCACTGAGATGAGTGATAGCAAGATCTTTTAAGGAGAGAGTTCCTGGTCAACAGGAGAAAAAAATTAAGTTCTTTGATATATTCAGTGCAATTGCGAGACCATCAGTTCTAGATAAGATTAAAGAATGTAGACATTTTCAGAATTACTTCGAGTATATGAAGTTAATAGCTTTAAATTATATGATGTACCTACCTTCTAATATCCTAAATTCAAAAGGGTTATGATCTTCTTCAAAGAAAAATCTGATTGATAGAGTAAATAACTTGCCTTCTTTTACACAACTAGATAGTGTCAGGGGTGGGTAATATTGAATTCTAATGCAACTCCTAAGAACTTCCCAGCTTGCCTTTTTTATTCTAGGCAAGGTGCCTCCCTGGCCTCCCAGCTTCTGTAGGGAGAACACACATGCTTCTGCTAGCTTCCTCTGTAACCTAACCATACAGAATTGGCCACGTGGTGGATAGGGATGTTGATGGAGATGCGGATTATTGTTTACCAGATGAGAAATCAAGATATTCAGTTCCTGCTACAAAAGAAAGAATAACACAGCCCATGAACCATAGGGAGTGCCTACTTTAATAATTTAGACAAAAAGAATAAGTTCAGCCTACTAGTTAGCTTTTCTTCATCATGCCTATAATCTACCTTATAACTGTAAGTAAGAATATTAAACAGGAGAATTTTTTTTTTTTTTTTTTTGAGACAGTCTCATTCTGTTGCCCTGGCTAGAGTGAGTGCCGTGCCGTTAGCCTACCTCACGGCAACCTCAAACTCCTGGGCTCAAGCGATCCTCCCGCCTCAGCCTCCCAAGTAGCTGGGACTACAGGCATGTGCCACCATGCCTGGCTAATTTTTTCTATATATATTTTTAGTTGTCTGACTAATTTCTTTCTATTTTTAGTAGAGACGGGGTCTCACTCTTCAGGCTGGACTCGAACTCCTGAGCTCAAACAATCCACCCGCCTTGGCCTCCCAGAGTGCTAAAATTACAGGCATAAGCCACCGCACCCGGCCAAACATGAGAATTTTTAATAATTATAAACACATATATTACTCTTCCCCTCCCCCCGGGAAACTTTTAATGAACAAAATCAAATCACATACACACATTTTATGTCTTATAGGCAAAGACGTATTTTTTTATCTCTGCCTGTTTTTCTTTCCCAACAAAACAATAGAGATAATAATCTGAGATATTATGAAATCTCATCTATTTTAAACTATTCCCTTCATCCAAAATCAATCCATCTTCCTTTTCCGAGCATGAAGATTTTTATGTGTAATTTGTGTATATGCGAGCATATGTATTTGTCCTGCAGGAAGTGTAAGTTGTGGAGAGAAGTCAATTCAAGAACCGTGAGTGGTTTTCACGGATCGCGTGACTGTGGCGGGAGCAGTGGGCAAGAAAGGAAAGGGCTCAGCGGTGCAGGGCCTGCTCTGTACATGGGCCAAGGGACTCAGGCCTGGGAAGGCTTTTGCTCAGCACAGTGACGTCATGAAGCTGATACTTGAAGACAATCTAGAAACAAAGGCACAAAAGGCCAATTTGGTAACTTTGATAGAACAGCCATGAAGTGCTATACTATTTCATGTACTGACTGGTGCAAGAGAAATTGGGAATTAAATAATTTTTTTGTTGTTGCTACTGTTGTTATGTTTGCAACTTTAATGGCCTTTTCCTGATAGAAGTAATAATAATGATTTTCTGTATTTACTTGAAGAATCGGAATACAACCGTTCTACCAGGGAAGCCCACGTGCTGGAAAATACCAGGATATGTACTTAGGAAAGGGCTATACGTATCAGAAAAATAATACACATTCTTCAGTTTTCATTCACCCACTTTTAAAGCATCAAATTCAAACTCTGTATTTATTGGATTCCCTCTTTCTTTTTCTTTATCAAAAGAGAAAAATCTACCATTGATTCCTCTGTTGTTTCCATATTTTAATAGAGCCACCCCTACTTAGAAGCTTGCAAAAATTATGGAAAAAATATAAAAACTATGAACTATTCCTTAAATAGATAGTAAAATCATAGTATCTCACACAAGTCAGAGGATGTCAATCTAAGCCAATTAAATGTTTTAGCATGAAATTGAATTAAAAATAAAGCAGTATTATTTCAAGCTCTTGGTACTATTCAAAAATAGGGCAACATTTTCTTCCCTGTAGAGATTGGTATGGACTGTTAAGTAATAAATGGTTAAATGGTTAGCATATACACTTTTTAATAAAAGTGAGTACAAAATGTTTTAAAATGTTTGAAAATTGTTCTTTTAAATATTTCAAGCATTCCCTTTCTTGTACTCTTGTTTATAAAGAGTGGGACGGTAAACCACAGCTAAAGCCTCTTTCCTATGTATTTTGAATTCCAAAATACATTTTTTTAATTGTTGAGACTTTTCCATGCTCAAAACAATCAATATTCATTAAATACAAAAGCCTTTGTTTATAACCTAAGATCACTTGTACATTTCCCATTTTCTTGAGTCCTAAGATCCTGCTTCTAGGTGCTGCTGTCAGTCAAGTCCCTTGGTGACTGAGGCAAATCCTTTTCAATATAGTATCTTTAATAAGTTGTGAGCCCCAGCCTTTTAATTCCTTTTGTTGGAGTTTTAGAGGTGAGCAAGGTGAACTTCTTGCCAACTCCCATTTGTTCCTTGTCTCTATGTGCATGCATGCCTCCTATCAGCATTGCAATAACTCCAATGGGTCAAAATGCAAGAGGCCTATGCCCTATGTCACTGTATAGCAGTTGTGTTTTTAGCTTTTCCTCCACTCTCTCCTGTGCTCCTGTTACTTTTTATTATTGCCAGCCTCTCTGACATATCCGAGGCTGCCCTCTCGTCGTCTCAAAGTCAACACATACACCAGGTGACAGTATTATCAGCAAGTTCGGCAGCAGCACCCCCTCCACCATTGTGTCAGCATCTGACCCTGTGCTGCATCACGGTGTTATTTTAAATTCAAATTCATTTGTTTCGTGCTGGGATTTTGCTGATATTTAGAGGAAAAATGATCTACTCGAGGTAAAACAGAGAAGGAGACATCTTCTTATTTTTGTGTGTGGCTTAAATGAACTAGAAGGGAAACCAGAGGGTGAAGCCCTTGTTCTTTAAAGGGGCTGTGTTCTGTCTCGGCTTCTTCTAAACTCCCAGGTAACATTTTTTTCCCAGAAATTATTTTCTATCTTTATTTCACATAGAATTTAGAATCTCTAAATGAAGCTGTCCTTTAACACTACCAAAAACTTGTTTGTAAAACAAAAGAGCCAAGTCTTTAAAATCCTATTGCACCGAGACTCTAAATGGATTGGCTACCTTCCTCCTATTTTTTTTTTCCTGCCAATGCTTTAGACAAAAACTGTAATGTTCTTAATGCTACAAGATTGTCCACCATATAGGTGACCTTCTTCTGTATGGATAACTTGAAAGAGTCTTTTTGAATGTTCTTCTAGTACAATAATAAGTCGTCCACAAATGATTGACATCCTGTTACAGATGCCTTTTATTTGGCCATAAGGACACTTGACCCCCTAAAGGATGCTCTGGGAAAAAAATCCTGTCCCCACAGCCCTGTTGTTCTCTCCCGTGTCTCACCTCCTCTGCTTCTCACCTGTTCCCAGGCCATCCTGGTAGGGCCTCCCATAGCATTAGCAAAGGAGAAGGAAGGAGAAGTCAATTCCCTGCTTTGTCCTGCCCGAGCAGAAGTACCTGCCTGATCAGTGCCCCACACTCTGGACTCCGTCTGCTCCTTTATCCCTTTGTTAAACAGTGTTTATTGATAGCTTTCTTAGTCCATTCAGGCTGCTATAGCAAAACAGTATAGACCAGGTGGCTTAAAAAACAACATAAATATATTTCTCCCAGTTCTGACAGCTGGAAAGTCCACGATCAAGGCACCAGCAGATCTGGAGTCTGGGGAGGGCCACTTTCTGGTTCATAGACGCACCTTCTCTCTGCGGCCTCACATGGTGGAAGGGAAGAGGGAACTCTTTAGGGTTTCTTTTATAAGCACACTAAGCTCATTCATGAGGGCTCTGCTTTCATGACCTAATCCCTTCCCAAAGGCCCTACCTCCTAATACCATCACCACGGGGGTGAAGATGTCAACTTTGGGGGGACACAAACATTGTCTATAGCAGCCTCATATGTGCCTATTACTACGTGGTTAGGAAGGCATTTCTATATCCCCAGAAATAAATATAATTTTTAGTCAAGAAACATTAATATGCCAGTAAAAAACAAAAATGGATAAAGAGGAATATGGTGGCATTTTCCTATATTAGCCTTTTAAAAAGGAGGGACATCCAGATGTGACAGCCCAAAAGTCAAAGATAGCAAAGCAAACATTTTCAAGATAAAAAAAAAAGTAGAAAAGGCTGTTCATAAAGATTAGACCATATCTGTCAATAACTAGCACAAGTCTTCTGAAAAAAAAAAGGTGTTTTTTTTTGAGAATTTTTTCATCCATTAACTTATATTGGACAAATTATTTTATTTATCTAGAATATACTTTGCAAGTCTATAAAGCAGTCATTTTTAAAAATTAAAGAGCACTTCCTACACCCCAGAGCTCCCAAAGCCTGAGAATAGAAGTATAAATATCAGAGGGTTTTGGCCCGGAAAGTACATCATCTAAGGCAAGGGGCAGAGGAGGACAAGATGCAAATCACTGCAGTTCAATGATGCAAGTGCTGTGAGAGCACCAAGGACGAACGAAGTGACCAATAATACGGGGACAAAGTTCAGGCAAAGCAACAGCACAGGCAAATGCTTGAAATTCTCAGTGCTCTGGAAAACCACGTAGCCAGATTTGGCCAGAGAAGAGCATATAGACCAGGGACGGCTGAAGTGAGGCTAGAGGGCTGCTGAGAAAGTGTTATTTTATCCTGAAAGACCTTGAGCATGAGAGAAACAAGATCAAATTTGCATTTTATAAAGGGCACTGTGGCAGAAGTGTCCAAGATAAACTGGAGCACGGAGAGACTAGAGATAGAGAGAGGAAGAGAGAGATAATGAGAGCATGAACTTGGAGAGGGGTGCTTCAGAGACTTTCTGAAATCAACATTTGCCCTCTTTAATCAATCTCTCTCTCTCTCTCTCTCTCTCTCACACACACACACATGCACACACACAGATTTCCATAATGTTTTACTTCTAACCAGTCATCTCCATATACAAAATCTTACAGTACTGGATTACTTGAGAATACAGTGTGGCTCACAAATATATTTTATAAAATGTATTTTCTAACATTATACCTAATTACATATGTTTGGAGAATTTGATGACATTATTACAGTTAAATAAATTTTTTAATATTTAAATTAAGAGACAAACAGACCAGCACAAAGAAGCAGCAGGAAAATTAAAAATCAGTAACATGGCCCTTGACTGGCATTTGGACACTGTGTGCATCATGAGCGGGAAAGACAAGCTTATGTAGTTTTTCCCCCTGGGGCCACTGATCTGCTTGGTCAGAAAATGGAGAAAGTGCCCACAGGCTGACGCATCCTGGGTTGGATGAGCCTTCTCAACATACAGATGCATGGTGTTGCCTTTGCACGTCACACCCGAGTCTCACGTGGCATTGCTTCATCATCGCATTGCCTTTGCGACCCATCACATCTCACCCAGTGCAAGAGCTCCCAGTTCAGGAGTGCTGAAAGCCAAGAGTTTTCTAAAACGTCTCCTTCAGAGCTTTTAATCAAGACTATACATCAGCCACCACAAATCACCTCTTGTCACCAGGGGCCTGGTGTGGACTATGTAAGGAAAGAGGCTTGGGTTTCTTGTCTACCACATTGTGGGCTTGCGATTAACAAATCAATCATAGGATGTGCACACACGTTACGTATCATAATTGTGGGGTCAAATTTTCACTCTGCTGACTATATGTCGCACACTTCACACTTATCAGAGTATTGTGGCTGAGATATAGTGTCTTGAGTGATGTAAATTAAAACATGAAGTAATTCAAAGGGATGAATAACAAAGTGGTCCAAAGTATAAATCCCATCAAGGTTATTGAGTTGTTCATATTGGATAAAGGAAAGCTATGCAATAATGTTATTTTTCAAAGATGTAATGTAAGTTCTTAAAGGAAAGTTGAACATATTAGTAAATATACTATTAGACCTGCCCTATCAGTTGTACCCTATTAGACATAAGATGTGCTCCCTTAAATAATTGCTTTTTCATAATAACAATAATAAAGGACTAAGCACACAGTTATCTGGAAAGTATTTTAGAAACGAGCTAGATAATCCTTAAAAAATTGTCTCTTGTGGGATTCTGTGATGAAGTTAGTTCACTTTATTCATTTATACCTCTCATTTCAAAATGTACTTGCTTTAATAACAAATATTGTGCAATTAATCTGCTAGTTTTCCTCATTTTTGTCACTGAACATGATATTCAGATTTCCAACTAATGCCAATAACTAAAAATATTTTAAAAATGTAAAAATTAGATTTTATATACATTTATAGCTAATAAAATTATTCTACTCCTGACTGAACAGATTTTTTTTCCTTTTTTCTAATACTTTCATGTTCATCTCAAATATAAAACACTTGCATGAAAAAAAATTCAAATGATTGTTTCTGCAGGTAGGTGAGAAAGAGTTTTATTGAATCCTAAAATTGGTGTTAAAAATCACTTAAAAATCATTATGGTCTTAACTTTTCCTGAGATGTCACTTAGAAAAAGGTTTTACATATAGCAGAAACAAATAAAGCAATATATTTTATATCTGCAAGTTATTTCAACCTCCATATTAAAAGATGACACAGTGAGAGAGATCACTAAGCTAAGTGTTTATTAAATAGTAATGTGAAAATTTTGAAAACTGGTAAATATGCTTATGTATCATTATTAAATTATGCCAAGCAAATAGCTAATAAATGTGGAGGCGTAGTATTTAAAATTATATACCATCATGTTTAATGAATACGTAAAATAAATTAATTTTAGACATATTTATTGTATCTGCATAAATATTAACTGTGTTGCTATTTAAATAGAGAAAGATAAATTTTAATGCACCCTACAGAATTTGTGATTTATTTTAAAAATAAGCAAAATGAAAAATGTCAAGATATCACATGCATTAAAACAAAATAAGTTTTTAAATTGGTTTTTGTGTGCCAAATTGTTATAAACTTTTTAAAACAGAAATATTTTAAATGCAAATATTATTTAGGATATCTTTAGCTTTAAATATTTAATGAAATAGTTATCTTATTAAACTAATATCTCTTATTTTAAAATTATAAATCCTTAAAAACATTTACATTTTCCATCTTTTTTGGATAATTTATGGTTTATAATTACCAATTTTAACAAACTTTTTACAAAATTTTTAATACCTTTTTTATGAATATCAATTCTTTAAAATTAAGAATTATGCTTTGTTTTATAATCTTTTTACTTTGGGTTGTTAATATTTTATATTTATTCTCATCTGGATATATATGGAGACAAGATATTTGTTAGCAACTTTATTTATAATTATTATACTGAAGTCCTCTAACTTAACCTAATTAGAAATTATTTATTTCTCCAATGAATACCTCTTGTTTATTGTATTAATATTGATAGCTCATGAGGCCAAAATTTATTTTACCAAAAAAGGCATTTTTTGTAAGTATATGCATCTGTGTATGTGTACCTTTATCACATACACATGCGCACTATAAAAGCTGCTCTTAAATTTGCTTCATATTTTTCCGTTGTATGTGTTTGGCTACTATTCCGGGTTAGTCTTTCTAATTCATCCATGGATAAACTATCTAATTCAATCATTAGATGTCAAAAATTTTGGCTCAATCGTAATTCATAACATGCTTTGAACCAGAATAGACTTTTATATCATTTTTCTTTTAAAACAACAGTGGAAAGGAACTTTCATTTTTACATCTTTAATACTAAATAAGACCTGAGAAAGAAGGAACAAACTCATACCAAATGCATTTTATGTACTTTATCAGATACTTACTGAACATGAAATATGAACAGATTTTTTGTATGTTGATGACAGAAATACAATGATGAAAAACAAAATCACATCCAAGCAATTTACAATCTTATGAGAAGATTGACAATCAAACATGAAATTGTAATGTAGTTCAATAGAGAACAGTGACGGGCAAATTACTTGGTGTTGCCAGATTACACAGAAGAAGCACCTAATCCAGAACTGGGGGGCTTCCTGGAGGTGGTGGCCTCTAAGGTAAAACTGATGTACTGGATAGAGCCAAGAGCAGAGAGGCAGAGGGGGAACTAAGAGGGGAATCAGAAAGTGCAAAGGCCCGTAACAAAGATTGCCCTTTTAGGGAGTGATAGAAATTTGGTGTGACTCTTCTTTCATCTGTTCTGATTTTTCAGAAATAAATAAATAAATATGCAAACAACAAAAATAATCTGACTTAATATCCATAGATTTGGGGAAACAGTAACTAAAATGTCTGGAACAAGAGGTTGCCTGTATTTTCTAACCTGCTGTATCCCTGGTCTGTCAATGGAGCACATGGCCTCAGTGAAGCACATTCAAGCTCTAGCGGATGAGAAACCGAGGGGGAAAATGAAGAGAAAAAGGAAATAAAAACTAATATTTCAAAGTCGTGTGCATAAACTACCTACCTGAGGAGAGTAATAACAAACTGAAAAGCCAAACATAAGGGAACAGTTTAGGAAATACCTGGGTGACAACCTAAGGCCTCATGAATAGATTGTCTCTGTGCCTTCTTCACAGGGATCTTTATTCTTGGAGTTTAAAACCTGTGCTTTCACCTGGGACAGCAGGTACCCTTCCCCACCAGGGCTGCACACCCTTCTGAGAGAGAGTTCCTGGGCCTTGGGCTTTTGGGGAGTGGTGAGGCCTCTAAGGCCTGCCCTGGGCTCTTGACTAGACCAGTAGCAAAACAGTCGCTTTCATATGGAAATTGGACAATAGGATGGGGCAAGAGATGCTTCCTGTAGAAGAATTTTAATCAAAGGGAAAGAAGGTTGAAGCTGTTTGGTTTAAAATGACTGGTTTGGCAAGGGCTGGGGAAAAGACGGATCACCTTTGCTGATGGGAGAGTAGAGATCCCATAGGTGCTCTCTGAAGTGTGAAGACAGGCTCTTCTGAAAGATTTTAGTACACCAGCACAGCTGAAGGGCTGGGGAAAATCCTGCTGGGGACAGACACGGACAGTCATATTTTAAAGGCAAATTAAATAAAAATAGAAAAGAAACAAAAGAGGCACTGTCGGCAATGATTTGGATTAAAGAGCATAAGCATCGTGGGTGCTCTTAAGGACACACATTCCCATTTGGAGTTTCTGTGGTGAAGGGTGAGCGCAGTGAATGGTGCCCGAACACACCTCTCCATTGACTAGAGTTGACTGAAAACGGTGGGACAGGATCGTGGCTGTGTGTCTTGCTCCTTGCTCTGCCCGCCATAGAGCCATGATCAGATGGACACCAATACATATGGTCTGATGATCGTGCAGATGATTGGTTCTTACATATCACAGAGGAGTGAGGATATAAAGTTCCACTGAGACTTTGAATTGGGAATTTTCATCTTTATTGGATGTAGAAATAGTTAGTTCAATGATTTAAAAAAAAACTTTCAAGCTTTAGAAATGAGGTCACTTTGATTCTAGATTATAGCTTACTACTTGTTATAGACAGAAACGTATTATTTTTTATCTTTTATATCTATTCTTTGTGGGGAACTGCTAAAGCTGCCAGTCCTGGAGATGACACATCTCTGAAGATTAGATGGAAGTCAAGAGAGACAGATATTCCACCGCAGGGCTCATTCTCTCACATGCTAAGTGTGAACCATATTTCCATACTGAAAATCGGGAACACAGCCAGTTAAAGCCACAGTGAATTAATGCTATGCAAAATGCTCTATTAGGGAACTGCTCTCCTCTAGGGTGAGCAAGGCATGTGAAGTGAAATGAGAAGGGCACAGAGTTTGAGAGAGCTTTCCCAGCAGAGGAATAGACATATGAGATGTTCCAGAAACTTGATGTGTTGGACTCTTGCTATAGCAAGGCATGCCAAGGGGCATAGGACTGACCATGAGCTGGAGCAGCAGGCCTGGGCTGCTTCACGGAGGGCTGTCTATGCTGGGCTTATCCTGCAGACAGCCAAGAGCAATGGAGGGATCTCATTAACCATTTAGAAGGGTGGGCAGCTGTTCCATTACATGGTCTTCCCTCACAATAATCTCACATCTGTATCTGATATGCTTAGTTATCCAAGGTGTGTGCATTGAAACCAATGGCTATAACATTGGACAATGTTAAACAAATATCAGGTGATATTGATTGAATTTGAAGCATAAAACAGAAAAAATAAGAATCCCATTCACCAACCAGGAACAACATGGTTAAAGAAAGCAATAAATTATTTCTATAAGGAAAGTATGTTATCACTAAAAATATGTAGTGAATATATATTATTTTAGAGAGAGAAAGACATACAAAGCTTACAGAGGGGATATGCTAAAACTCAGAGAATGAGTTTGTTAAAGGACATTAAATTTGCAAATGGAATATTTCCAAAATTTGAGACAAATAAGCAAATTCTAATCTGTAAGTGATGTCTTGCAAAGATTTTTGATAAATGGTACATGGAATGTACTAAAAAGTTAGGTCTCAGTTTAGTGTTCAATTGTGATGTTTTCAGTTGGTCAAAGTAAGTCATATTTATGTGACCATTGGAGTAGTCTTCTATGTAAGCATGTAAGACTTTCTAAGCATTATTTTAAAAATAAAATGTTAAGCTAGTTCTAAGCAGAAAGTTATGGGGGGATTTCTTTGGGTTAACTCTATTCTTTCAATTGTTTAATAAAATATATTACTAATGGCAACACTTACAGAATATCAAAGAACTCTAATCTTCATACGTAGTAAATACATTAATAAATACATTATCATTTAGGTTAATTGTATGTATATTTAGGTTTGCCTACACAGGCATGCATCTCTTAACAATGGGGATAAGTTCTGATAAATCCATTGTTAGGCAATTTCATCTTTGTGTAATCTTTGAGTGTACCTAGCCTACTGTATACCTAGGATATATGGCATAGCTTATTACTCTTAGGCTACAAATCTGTACAGTATGTTACTGTACTGGATACTGTAGGCAATTATAATACAATGGTAAGTATGTGTGCATCTAAACATATCTAAACATAGAAAAGGTACAGTAAAAATATTGTATTATAATATTATTGGACCACTGTCATTTATGTGGTCTGCTGTTGACCAATATGTCATTATGCAGCACATGACTGTATAGATAATGTATTTTATAAAGCTGCCATCATAAGTGTCATAAAGTATTTAAGTATTTGCAATTATTTATTTCATATATCATTTACTTCTGATAATAACTATATAAAAGAGTGTATATATATGTAGTTTCACATATATGTACATTGACACATATAGGCACATACACATAGTTTATCAATAATTTATCATAGTCCAAAGATTTGATTTTGAACTCTTTTCTTTCAGATTCTATAAATACATATAAGTGATTTTATTTAAACTACTACTCTTTGGGGTTTGAAAAAATGAATTGATTTTAGATTTCCCCAGAGAATGTTCATTTTTAACGTCTCACAAAAATATTCCAAAGCTATTACATTAGAGATTATCTTCAGAAACAATAAGAACCAATTTTAGTGAGGCCTTGGGTATTTTTCCCAGGAAATTTGCTAATGTATATAATCAAACCAAGTAATGAGGTATAATACAGTGAACATACTGTTTTGTTTAAAAGGTATTCAAATGAAATCTTCCTTTGTATTTCATATTTAGTGAGAAAATTAGTAATAATTCAACAAAGAAAATGTAATGAAATGATACCCCCGTGAAGCATAAATCTCGTTTCCCTTTAAACTCTTCAATAAAAACAGTACACAGACATGTGCGTGCACACATAAATTCAGGCAATGCACATACACACACACATGCACACACAAAGCGCAGAAAGTAGAAAACTGTAAAAGCCGAATCAGGGAGGCAAAAACCTAGAATGAGCTGAGCTTTTCCAGAAATGGAAGGAGAAATGTTAAATAGGTTTGCAGAAAAATGAACTAGAGAAAAAGAAAACTATTTCTAAAACATATGGCCTAATGTTTAGGTATCAAAAAATAGTTGGCATAAATGCTCTGGTCTAATTTTGCATATCTTTTCCATTAAGGAAAATAACCTTCTAAATCCAAAGAATGTAATATATTATAAAAGGAGAGCTATTCTTTCAGTTGTGATGGAATAACAGGTAACAGGTTTACTTTCCTGTCTTAAACAATTAAAACCAGACGAAATATATAAAACAACAGTTTTTAGTCATCTGACAACAGGCAGAATAATGAGGGATCCCTGAGAGCAGGGAAACAAAGATGAACACTATGATTGATCCACCTACTGCTTGCAGAGAATCTTTAGGATGCAGTGCAGAGATGGGGTACCCAAACAGAGCCTGGGACTCTACAAGATTTGAAGAGATACAAGTCAGATTACAGATCAACTAGTGTGTCTAGAATTTGCAGGGCAAATTGCCAGAGAGGAGAGAATTGCACAGAGAAAGCACAGAAGATTTGCAGAGGGTTTCTCCTTCTAGGCATTTACACAAGAGAAATACATGTCCACAAAAAGACTTCTACGCAAATGTTCAGAGCAGCTTTTTTTCCCAATAGGCATAAATTGGAAACAACCCAAATGTCCATCAAAAGACAAGTATATAAGCAGATAGAAGTATGTCTATTTATGGAATACTACTACTCAGCACTAACATGGAGGCAATTCTCGATACAAAAAAAAAAAAAAGAAGAAAAATGGGTGAATATAGTGAGTTTAGTGATACCCCCACCAAAAGAAATTATATGCCCATGTCTTAGCACCATGAACCTGTAAAAGTGGACTTAATTGGGGAAAAAGTCTTTGCAAATGTGATTAGTTTAAGAAACTGGAGATGATATCATCTAAGATTACCCAAGTGAATCTTAAATCCTGTGACAAGTGTTCTTATAAGAGACAGAAGAAAAGTCACAGACACACAGAGGAAGGTGATAGAAAAACAGAGGTGGAGGTTGGTATTATGCAGCCAAAAACCAAGAAAAGTCTGGAGCCAGCAGAAGCTGGGAGAGGCAAGAAAAAATCCTCCCCTTGCCAGTATCCAGTAACTACTAATGTCTTACTCACCTCCACAGTGCTACAGTGATATTTATGACGAAGGAAATTATTTCACTGAAAAATAAATGGGGCATTGTACTGAATGGGAATCAACGGTATTGCTGTGTATCTCACACCTCTGAAAATGGCCCACTGTGGATTTAGGTATGTCAGCAGTTGGCTAAAAGTTAATTCCAGTAGAATCAGAATCATCAAGAGCTCAGACCTATTTGGAATGCAGGTTGAGCTAAATCTGTCATATAAAACTATCTTAACAGCTTAGATGCTGACTGAGGGCGAAGGGAATGTGCAATAGAAAGTAGAAAACTGAGGTTATAAATAGCAACTCTGTTTAGTTAAATAAACAAGGATTAAATACATCATACTGGCAGCATTCCCACTGTAATTTATGATTTACAGAAAAGAGCAACCACAGAACTCTCACAGATAGTGGGGCTGCTCTCTCCAATTTATTTTTCATAGTCATGGTGAAAGTTGGGTCCTATGTACCATCCTCCTAGGGAGGGTGAGCAGATCTTACATGATTAATCCACTCTAACATATCAGTCTCCTTAAGCCTTTGGATACCCTCCTTTACAGTATACCAAGGCAGTTCTAGCACTTCAACTTCATTTAGTGTAGACCACCTTTTGGTTCACGTTTCAGCCAATCAATCAAATGAGCAGAGCCCTTTCTAACCCCTTAGATTGCAACATTAAAATCAGAATCTCTTCTTAGTAAGCCCTCACCAATAAATTCATCCTGATTCAAATGTATGTTTCTTCCACCATTACTCCACATCCTTAAAATCCATTCCCACACATATTACCTGGATTTCTGTCTCTGTAAATTAGAAAAATAATGCAGTTCCCTTGGAGTGTAGCATAGTCACGGATCACACTTTGTAGTGCATCTTCAGGGGACTACAGGGACTTGAGTCTAGTTATAGGTCTAGAAAAAAAGAAAGGTAATGGGGCATGGGTCCTGGGGCCACTCAGTATTGTCTAACTTGGCAACTACATAAGGAGAGACCATTACAATTTCCTCAGGCAAAGCAGGGTTAATCCCTCAGATGGGAATTGCAAAGGCTGCTTTTTGTGGCAAGAAAGTCTCATCAGAATTTAGGAGTTTAGTGTCCCCAGCTTCATCAGGATTTTCTTACATGTCGCCATTCCAGTTTTTAGGCTCTGATCCTTTCTTAACCAATGTTCTCATTTTAACAGCAGATACCCTATATGGTTGGGAATTTATTCTGCATTATAATTCAGCCACTTGCAGGGTGAGGCTCTGGATCTGGTTTTCAGCAATGTAAGTTCTGCAGCTACAAAAGATAAAGGTTTCTTATAGGGTGCACATAAAAACTTTTAAGGCATTTATGGTGCACTTGAGCTGGGAATTTGAATCCCTGAACTCATCATTTTCTTTCACCCCTTTGCCTGGTACAATTAGGCGTAACCAGCCAATCTCATTATGCACGTTAGTTTGACAAAAATGTTCCAAGGTATCAAATACATGCTCACCCAGGATCCAGCCTTTTATAAGTATTTGAATAAGAGTATCCAATGGTAATTTGTGTATCTCTATTGTCACATCATGCCATGGGGTATCGGTCCTCATTTTTCTACTGGAAGTAGAGTCATTAATGTCTTTTAATCTAATGAGATTAGAGAACTAATTCCAGAAACCTCAGAACCAATTCAGAAAACTCATCATCTATAAGCACTTGGTAACAAACTCTATACTAGTCAGTGTTCTGTAGAGAAACCACATCAATGAGATATGCATGGAGAGAGAGAGAGAGAGAGAGAGAGAGAATGTGAGATTTATTTTAAGGAATTAGCCCATGCAATTGTGGGGGCTGGCAAGTGTAGAGTTTATAGATCTGTAAGACAGGCTGAAGGGCTAGAAATTCAGGTGAAGGGCTAGAAATTAAGGTACCAGTTGACATTTCCATCTTACATTTAAAATTCACAGGGCACGGCAAGCAGGAAACTCAGGTAGGGTTTTCATGTTACGATATTAAGGAAGGATTCCTTCTTTCTTGGGAAATCTGTCTCTTCTCTTACAGCCTTGTACTGATTAGACAAGACCCACTCACACAATGGAGGGAAATCTGCTTTAATTGAAGTTTAGTGATTGTACACATTGATTGCATCTAAAAAAATATCTTTACAACAACATCTAGACTAGTTTATCAGCAGACAACTAAGAACCATAGTCTAGCCAAGTTAGCACATAAAATTAATCACTACACATGTTAAAAGGCTGTGTTTCTTTTTGTTTTTGGTAGACTGGATGCTCAGAAGTTAGCAGCCAGAATTGTCTCAGTGAGGAAAAGTCCATTTTGTTGAGCTCAGGTTCAATCTCTAGACATGCTACAATGGCCATTTGTTTATGAGCCCATGAGCAAGTATTGGAATGCCTACAGAAAAAGACTGATTTACACAAATTGGAAATCATCATGCCCACCTTAACACTGACTCTCCGTTGTAGAGGGAATCTATCAATGAGTATGTGGGTAGGACAAAAATATCACTTGGGGCCCATTTTTAGATGCCCATCTACCAAGTTGAGAAAATTGAGAAAACTCAAACATCCTTATTAACAATTCTTCATTCTTAAAATTTTTCAAGTCTCTGAGCATTAAGCAAGATGCACCAAATAGCATAATTCATCACTTCTCCTGCAGGAAAGGTGGATCACCAGATATACTGCTTAAAATTTTGCCAACTGGGGAGATTTTGCTTCCCCATTGTACTTTGGAGCCACATTAAATATAGTTTAAATACTGTAATAATTCTTCTAATCCACTTCTATTGTGTAAAATATATATTAAACCAGGATTACTTTTTTTCTTTCTCAAACAACTGGTCAAGGGAAAACCCCGTGATGTCATTTGTATGAACAATCCGAAGCATAGTTTCTGAGAATGTTAGCCACCATGTCAGGCAATTTCTTGTGTTTTTGGGACCTGTTTGTGTGCAGTCTTGTATATATCACTTCTATTCAGTTATGGAGATTCTTGTGTAGTGGTGGAGATGTCCACTACTGGGACTTGGTGGATAATAAAGAGTTAATTCATAAAGAAAAGCTTAGGTCACACAGCTTCCTTGTGTACATGGTCAGGTAATCATTCTCAACCAGGATCCAGTAGCAAAGCCAAGGATTCTTTCTCTAAAGGAAAATGATTATTTTCTAACCAGGGCATGGTTTTGTCACAAAATACCAGGGAGTCTATATAACATGTTGGATCTCTAGTAATAGAGCCAAGTAATCTAAATGATCTGAAGCACAAATTATCTGAAGAAATAAAGGAGATTCTTGTCCTGGGACTCACTCAAAATTTATACTCTTAGGGATTATACCATAAATGGGTACAGCCAGCACACCCAATATGAAAGGAATTGCCTCCAAAATTCAGAGGACCAGTAGGCATAGAGGTAAAGAGTATGTGACGCAGCAACGTCTCTGTACATCCCAGATCACTAGACCCTCAAATAATTGGGTAAATTTTCAGGAGATTTATTTCACATTCTCTTGATCACTTATGTTTCTTACCATAACATCTGGGATACTTATACTTCATCCTCAACAGATCATATTATCATGAGTCAATCTATAAATGAATCAGTGTGACATTCTGTAGGAGGACAGGGTGATCATGTTGTTCAAAGAGATTTAATTATGGTACAAAGAGAATTGTCTTAGCTCATGGTGAATATAGGAAAGATTTATAACTATTCCTTCCAGGAATAAAAAAATTGCCTCTAATGTCCTGTGTTTAATGGGATAAATAAAAGCCAATAATAAGAATGGTAGCTCTGAGACTGGATTTATTTTATCCATAAAAGTAACTATATATTGAATAGTAACTAAAATTTGAGTTACTACCTCCTCATACACAAGACTCACCTGTTATCAGCTCTGACCAAGCAGCCAAATTACAAATCAATGCTAGAGAAGAATGATGTCAGTAAGATCACAGAATAGGAGCTTTCTACCATCATCCCTCTGTAGAAGCACCATCAATTTTGACAATGATTTATGGATAACAGTACCTTTGCGGGATTCCACGAATCCACCAAAGTTCCAGCATACCATTGGAGCAAGATATCTGAGAATAGATGTATTAAAGAGAGTAAAATGAACAGTTTCACTTTACCCAAGTCACCCCTTCCCCAAGGTATCACAGCTCAAATGCTAAAAGAGACCTTGTTGGCCCACAGTGTCTCCCACAGGAAAAAGTAAGAGTCTAGTTAGTGAGCATCCATATGAGATGCTGCTCAAATGGCCTACTTCTCTGTTGCTCCACCCAGAATATACTGAGATGGTCAGCACAGCTGAGTGACTGGAAGAGGCTGGCAGCAGGAAAGAGAGGCTGCAAAACCTCAACAGACTCCATCAGGAAGCCTGCCCATGAACCACATGGAATGCCTCACCTGCAGACCTCCCCACAACTGGCCCATGGACACCCCATGACTCTACACATCTCACTGCCTACACCCAGTCCAGCTTGCATAACATGTCCCTGTGGTCAGTGAGTGCATTTTGGGCAGTCAGTTTGATGATGCAGAATTGGGAGAAGACACAAATTTGAGCATTTCAGGACACTCTCCTAGTAAAAATAAACAGAAAGCTCTCAGCACTAGACATGGCTGTGTGAGTTCTAGAGAAGGCACAAAATCATCAAAATTATCCCCTATGAGGAAACAGGAGGTGGGAACAGGTGCGTCCATAGAAAAACTATGAAAGACCCTCAAAATTCCTAGCCAGGCTATTTGGTGAAGGTGTTTCTCTCCCAAAAACAGTCGATAGAGACTGGAAGATGTATCTTCTTCTTCAAATAGGAAACCAACAATGCAGACTTTAGAGAACACAAAAAATTGGGAAAACATGACACTATCAAGGGACGCAATGGCATCCCAATCATCAATCCCAACGAAATGGAGATCTGCTAATTGTCTAAAAAAAAAAAAATTCAGAATAATTGTTTTAAGGAGGCTTAACTAGCTACAAAAGAATACAGATAAAGTCAATAAAATCAGAAAAACAAATCAGAAACAAAATGAGAAGTTCAATAAAGGGATAGAAATTATAAAAAAGAACCACACAGAATATTTGAGCTGAAGAATAAAAAAAAGAAAATGAAAAGTGCAATAGACAGCAACAGTAGACTTGATCAAGCAGAAGAAAAAATCTGGGAACTCAAAGACAGGTCATTTGAAAATATTCACTCAGAGGAGAAAAAAAGAATAAAATAAGAATGAAAAAGAACAGTGAATGCCTACATGACTGATAAGACACCACTAAGGGAGCCAATATTCACATTTAGAAGTTTCACAAGGATAAGAGAAAGAGATAGAGGCAGAAAGTTTATTTAAAAGAAATAAGCTGAAAACTTCTTAAGTCTGGGAAGAAATGGACACCCAAGTACACAAACCTTAAACATTTCCAATCAGGTTCAACCCAAAGAAGAATACTCAAATACATATAATAAACTGCCAAAAATGAAAGACAAAAATAGAATCTCGAAAGCAGCAAGAAAAAAAAGGTTGCTAACATGTAAGTGATCATCCTTAAGGTTATTAGTGGATTTCTCGTCAGAAACTATGCAGACCAAGAGTGGAATAAAATATTCAAAGTGCTGAAAGAAAAAAAAAAACTGCCAGCTATGAATACTTTACCTGGCAAATCTGTCCTTCAGAAATGAAGACTAGATAAAGATGTTCCCAGACAAAAGCTGAGGGAGTTCATCCACACCAGAATTTTCTTATAATAAATGCTCAAGGGAGTTCTTCAAGCTGAAATGAAAGAATGCCGATTAGTAACATGAATATATACAAAATAATAAAACTTACTGGTAAAAGTAATTATGTAGTAAAAATCAGAATGCTTCAAAACTGTAATGCTGGTATATACATCACATATATGTCTAGTATAAATATTTTAAAAACTATACCATTTTAAAAAATACACCGAGATATATAATATTAATTTTACTGTACTATATTGTTAGAGGTGATTTAAAAGGCTTTGTATTGACCCTTACTACATAATGGGTCTCCATTCCATGGATTATGAAACCAAAGTGGGTTTTTTGCCAAGTGCTGAATGTCCACTCCAAATATATTAATATACGCAGGAATAGGTCATGATCCTTATGATAGATTTGGCTGAATCTTCATCACCTAAGTCTCATAAATCCCTCTTATGACTAGTGGACCACAGAGGTTTCCTGGGTCCCCAGAAATTAGTGTTAATTTACAGCTAGTATTAAAAAATATCAGAAATATCTCTATAATCCAAGTACATTTGGTACCTAGCTACAAAAACAAAGTGGGGCTAGGAACTGGATTTATACTATATCTTTGTGATATCATGGTAGAGTCACTCCTCAGATGTACCTGGTTTACCCTTAATTCAAGAAATTCTAGATCAAAAACAGATTCAGCATTTGAAATTAAAAAAGAGATCATTGCTTTCTGCTATGATCTAAATGTGTCCCTTTAATTTCATGTGTTGGAACCTAATATCCAGTGTGATAGTATAAAGAGGTGGGGCCTTTATGTGATTATGTCTTGAGGGCTCCCCCATCATGAATGGGATTCGTGCTTTTATAAAAGAGGTTGAAGGAAGCTTTCTTGCCCTTTATTCTTCACTGAGATAAGGGAATCTATTTTACTGGCAGCATCTCCCAACTTTATCATGAGCCTACAAAAGACAACCATTACAATACTTTTCTGGGATTCTGTGTGTGTGTATGTGTGTATGTGTCCATGTGTGTTTTTTGATGCATTATATTTCTCTGTTTTGCTTTGGATGGTATAGTTATGCAAACTTCAGAAGAGTTGTATAGATTTCAACTACTAGATTAGTTGGAGGAATGACAGCCAATTATAGAAATGCAAAGGGATGGTTTCATGGTAGAGATGGAACATATGCTAGTCTTGAAAAGTAGGTGGGAGATAGATGTCTACTAGAGTGGAAACGATATACACGGAGAGTGGCATAATACAGCAAAGAGAGCCTTCGGCATGCTGAGAGTAAACTCCCCAACCTGGAACAGAGTTCAAAGAAAATGAGATGCCTATTCTCTCCCTGCTCATAACACCACAAAATTATTTAGAAGCCAAAGGTTTAATGTCTAAATATTTGTTTAGATAATCATTTCAGGGACTTCTGAAACAGAGGAAAGTGGAGCAAGTTGTTAAAAGAACCAGAAAAGAGAATATATGTAGAAGCACTCTGAATATTGTTAGAAAGTATTAGTTGGAAGCACTATATGTTAACAATTAATTTTTATGGTGGTTGTTTGAAGTTCTTAGTCCGTAACATAGATTTGAGTTTCCTATCAGCCTTTGTGGTTTCTAGGTTTTCTTTTTTTTTGTTTGCATTTTATTGCCTCTTTTTGTATTCAATTTAGTGTCTCTGCACTCCTGGAGGTGAATTGTTCTTTCACTTGATTATCAATATTCCCTCTTCAGAACTGACTGATGGCATCTTTCAAGAGAAAAAATCTATTACTTAAGTGAATGACAGAGATCAGGTATCATTTAGACAAATGTGTGCTTTGTGCAATCAGTAAACCTATTTATAAGGAAAGACATCATACTGACAACTTTATGAAACATTTGGCTCATGTTCAGTGGCAAAATTATTCTTTCTTCTCTTTCAAATTTTAAAGTTACACATTTCCAAGTTACTTTCTAGTGCAATACATCAGTGACTAGGTGAAATTAATTTTCTTCACCCTGCAAAGTAACACTTACCAGGATTTTAGATAGCTTTAATGCTATCAAAGGTAATAAACATGGGGAAAAGTACACTTTTGCCTTGAAGATTTCATTGTCTCTCATCCAGGGTGTTTTATTTTGATTATTCTTTCCTAAAGTATACCTTAAGGGTTCAATTAAATGATTCTTAAACATCTGAAGCATAATGTTGTCTTTATAAACTGCTCCTAATTTTACTTATTTTTACTTAAAGTATCATTTAAGTGGGATATTCAGAAGGCAGAAGTAAATGCCAAGACATCCTCAAGTTTTCTCTATCACTAGCTAAAAGAGAAGTAAAACTTTTTTTGGTCAAAGGACAATATTTTTTTTTATTATTATTCCTAAAGTAAAAATATTTGTCAGTCTTAGATTCCCTTGGCCACAGATTCTGTCTCAATATTCTAAATGCATAAGCAATTATTATAGTAAGTAAACAAATTAATGAATAATATTTTTATGTCTAAAGGTTCAAAGATTCAAGTTTTTTTCATTACACATATTAAATATTTTAGAAGGTAGTTTACCAAATCTCTACAAATGGCATATCTAGAAATATAATATATGTTGGAGAAAATAAAATAAGGCATTGACATTCATGCAAGTACTGAGAAGTACATCAGCATGAAATAAAATGAAACTAAATACTGAGCAGCTCCATATGCCCTGGTTATAATTTAGCATTCTTATTTTCAACACAAATTTCTGGTTTTTATCTGGTTGCTGCTAATTTATAAACTATATTAAAAAAACCTATTAACTCACTATGTAATTCCCACTTCTGCTTATCCAACTATATTCTAACTTCTCAGCCAAGATTTTAATTGATTTTTGTAGTAGCCAGTTGTTAATAGGATAATTTGTCAATACAATAATAAAACAATTGTCTCCATGGCTCTAGGAGTTGAGTTCATCAGATAACAAAGTTGAGTTTTGTTTCATTAATTGAATGCAGATGTAGGATTTGTAGGATGAAAGATACAAATCCCTTTGGAACTGTGGAAATGTGGGTCAGAGATCACTGAAAAATTAGTTAAGCATGATGGGTCAACAGTGACCCAGACAGGTGTCCCAGCTTTGTTTCTGTGTCACTTCCTGTGCTCTTAAACACTCAACTGTTGAGCTTGGGCATGTAGGTCAATACATGGGTTTCTGAGTCTGTAGTAAATTAGAAGCCATGAGAGGATTTCTTACAGTCACAAACACATGCTTTTAAGCACCTAGGTCGTGTTACTTCTCGGGGTAAAAATATTTCATTTTATGTGTTGTAGTTTTAAAGAAACAGTGAGGATTTTACTCCCGGTCCTCAAAGATGAGGGATAATCTGAAAAGATATGCAAATAAGTTATTTTTCAAGAAAGGAAAAATAAGCCATAAGACAACAATTCATTCCCAAAAGGGACATACATATAATTCTTGAGAAAAGAAAATGATGCTAGCCGAAATACATTCTCTATTTTTAAAAACATGCTGAAAATTTCAAAAGGTTTTAGTATTCTCTAGTTAATCCATAACTATGACTCTTGCAGCTTTTTTTCCTTTCTATTTTATTATACTGTTAAACAGTCAGCACTCATGAGTCATAACTATATCTTATTACTGTTCTCAGTAATGACACAGTTGAGTTAGTCTTAAGTATTTGCACAGTAGTGAATGCACAACACAGAATGGATACAAACCATAGTATTTGACACTAAGGGGGATGCACTGCCTTAAGGACTCCTTCTGAGCATACAAACTCATTAAATGAGCAGGCACACATGGAAACCACAGTTTAATTGTGGCCTTCTTTATGTCCTGACTTCCTAAAATACATGCATACATGCATAGAAACACTCACCTCATACATCTTTTTTTGTTACTAAAAACAAATTTTTAAATATGTTCAGAAGTTCTTAAATCCAAAGGTAAGCCTAACTCAGGAAAAAAAAGTGAAGAAAAAGGGATTTAAGGTAGAAAAATCAAAATGATATTCTATACAAATAGGTTAGCCAGCCCGGGGCGGGGGTGAGGGGGAGCTAAAAGAGCCATGTGCACTTGGTTGAAACATTCAAACTAAACCCACAGTTGTGTTGTGTTGCAATAATTACTTGTGTTACTTGTTAGGAAGTGCTTGCATGCCATTTGAGTCTACTTTGATAGTATCCTCCTCTTGGGTAAAGGTGTACTTTTTTTTTCCTATTTGCTATCTTTTATAGATTCTAAGACACACGATTTTTCACATTTTAACCTCTGAAATCGGAATGTATCTTAAAATCACTGTTCTATCAGAGTTAATGACAGCATTGTTGTTTTTGTGTCTTATTGGTTCATATAATAATGGTGCATATAATACAATGATATTATAATTTGAAGAAATACATATGCAAACTAGCCCTCATTTCTACAATAATAATATCTCATCTGTGCCTCACTTTTTATTGTGCTCGTGCATGATCCTATCTGATGACAATGTGGCTAGAAAACGGGAGGTAGGTGCTAACTAAACAGAATTTACCAGCAGCTGGTGCCACAATAACAGCAATGTAGTTGTGCTTCTGCACGTGTGCATGGGATGTCACCAGGCCCCCAAATGGTTAATAAGACAAAGTACTTCATCCCAATAATGGGTGCCTATTTGTCCAAAAGGGTTTATTCACTTTAAGAAAAAATAATTTTTTTCCAAATGATGTGTTTTCTTAAAAGGCAGCTAATCAAGGGAACTGGCAGCCCTACCTCCTTCCCATCCCTGATGGGTTGGACGACTGAACTGAACGTGGAGCACTCGAGGTCCAGTGGGTTGGAATCCCTCAGCAGCCTCAGAGACCGTGTGTGTTCAGACAGGTGCGAGCATCGGTGCTCCCTATATACCATAATAGCACACAGGAGGGAGCCCAGCCTTGAGGTCTGCTTCTGTTGGGGGCCTGAAGTTTTCAAGAGGGATGGCTCAATCAGTCAGAGAGGAATATAGAATGTCTAGGTAGGAATCTCAGTGCTGTGCTCTAAATGTTTGTGCTCCCCCCCGCAATTCATATGTTGTAACCTCACCACCAATGCGATGATATTAGGAGGTGGGGCCTTTGGGGGTGTTGCGTCTCGAGGGCTGTGCCCTCATGAATGAGATTAGTGTCCTTATAAAAGGGACCCCAGAGAGTTCCCTCACCCCTTCTACCTTGTAAGAACACAGCCATAAGATACCTGTCTATGAGCCAGAAAGTGGACCCTCACGAGACACTGAGTCTGCCAGCACCTTAGTCTTGGACTAGCAGCCTCCAGACCTGTAAGAAATACATTTCTGTTGTTTATAATCCACCCAGTTAATGATATGTTGTTAAAGCCACTCAAATGGACTGAGAGACTAAGGGAGGAGAATTAACTCAGCATCCAAAGGAGCTTCCAAAGGAAAAAAACCCTCCTTGAGCAAATCTCCCTTCCCAGGCCTTTCATTGTCCTAAAACTCACTGTCTTTACTCCCCAAGGCATGGCAGAGGCGGGGTGAACAAAGCAGCTAGAGAAAAAGGGATGGGATTACACCTCTTGACCGCTGCAGAATAGATGGAGCCACACTCCCTCAGTGGAACCACACAGAAAACTGTCTGGAAAGGACCCTCAGCTCTACCAAAGAAACAGAAACTTTAAGCCTTCTGATGGCCCCAAGCCTAGCAGGTCCGTCTCAGAGAGGAGAAAGGTAGGAGCAATACAACTTGCGTTTCATGAACAGGGACTCCATATGGTACGCCCTTAGATCTTCCATTTCACAGGTAGGCAAATCAAGTCACAGAGAAATTAAGTGATTTGTCCAAGGTCCAGCATTTACTTAGCTTAAAAGGGCTGGAACAAAGACAAAAGGTTTTTGTTGTGTGGTTTCTACATACATAACACTATTCCTTCAAATAATTTACTCTGAAGCTTAGAAAATAGAGAAAAGTTTCCCAAATGTGTATCTCTTTGGCTAATTCTTTCAAATGACTCAATCAATTGAAAACCGACTCTTGAACTACAAGGTCATTATTTTAAGGCAGAGACTTTTAATCATTTTCAAGTGTATTTTATACCACTTGACCGTATTTTTTCTACTAAGTAAATTTCTATGTAGATGCAATTATGTATTTCCCAAATAGTGGATATTAAACTTTATTGCCTGAATTTTAAAAATTTATTTAAAATCACATCAAGATCAGTTTTATTTTTACATACTCAAGTATGAATTAAGATCATTTCATTTTTACACGCTCAAGTGCTCAACATACAAATTAAAAATACATCAGTCACATTCAATATTCAAGTTTTTAGCCCGAAGTACAGTTATTTATCAGGAAGCACACAAGCTATTAACAAAGGCATTGCAGAAGCAAGATGTAGAGTTTGTAAAAATGGAGGGATAGATGGATGAGACCCTCCCGGAAGGTCTGCCCGATTCTGCTGGCTAGATGATCAAGACCAAATCTCTTATGTTGTCTATATTGCCCAGATTATTTTTAGTTTGATCTGGATAATTTGGAAAAAAAATTAAGGAGGGGAGATTGACTTAATTACTCAAATTGGCCAACTATATCACAAACATTTGCCAGCTAACTACAAAATAGCCACCTTCCTAAAATGAACCAAAAAATATCCAGCTTGGCCTTGCAGTTAGCTTTTACTTGTGAAGGATCTGCCCAGATCTTGGTAATGACCATGACTACATTTCTTCCTTCCCTATCAGGCGAATTTTCCAGCACTGCTCAGGGTATAAGAATATCTTGGTAGGTAAGTTAGTTTCTTTATTGCTTGTTCTATTATGAGCTAAATCAAGTTAGACTTTGTGATTGTCTTTGATGGGTTGAATCTCAATTCCTGGCAATTAGAAAGACAATTTCTCTCTCAATGATAATAATGTCTTATACATAAAGCTTTTCCAAAAAGTTAAATTTCTTTCACCAAAATTTGTTCCACAAAATATTTTCAATTCTCCTGTTTCCATTGCCAAGCAACATTCTTGTTTGAGGTCTGCACAGACAGAATCCAGAGATCTGTGACCAAAAGACTCATCTTGGCTGGGCAAGGTGGCTCATGCCTGTAATCCCAGCACTTTGGGAGACTGAGGCAGGAGGATTGCTTGAGGCCAGGAGTTCAAGACCAGCCTCTGAACATAGCAAGACCCTATCTCTACAAAAAATTTTTAAAAAGTAGTCAGGCATGATGGCACACACTTGTAGTCCTACCTACTCAGGCTGAGGTTGTAGGATCACTTGAGCCCAGGAATTCAAGGTTGCAAGGAGTTATGATTACACCACTGCACTCCAGCCCAGGTGACAGAGTGAGACCCTGTCTCTTAAAAAAAAGAAAGAAAACAATAAAAAAAAGTCTCGTCCCTTAGCAGTACAAAAGACAGAAGAGATCTTACCTAAAGTATACAACAAAGCTTAAAC
>NW_012141747.1:339586-341442 GCF_000956105.1 Propithecus coquereli
ACTATAATGACACAAAAATGAAATATTTACATACAAATCTATCAAAACATGTAGAGGACCTCTATGGTGAAAACTACAGAACACTGATGAAAGAAATCCCAAAAGCCCTAACTTGAGACATAATATATTAGTAGTTACATGACTCAATGTTATAAAGATGTCAGTTTTCCCCAAACTGATCTATAGATTGACTCCAGTCCCAAACAAAATCCCAGAATAATTTTTTTTTCAGAAATTGACAGGGTGATTTTAAAATTCATAGGGAAAGGGAAATGAAGTAGAATAGCCAAAATAATTTTGAAAAAGAACACGTTGGAAGACTCACATTACCTGATTTCCAACATGCTATAATATAAAGCCACAGCAATCAGGACAGTATGGTATTGGGAAAAGGACAGACACATCTATGAGAGAAAGTCCAAAAATGACCCACACTATAGGGTCAAATGATTGTTGACAAAGGTGAAATGTAATTATATGGAAGAAAGAGAGTTTTTTCCCAACAGAAGGAGTTTGAACAATTGGATATTCATATGCAAGTAAAAGAAAAAGAACCTCTTCTCACGGTTGGGGCTTGGAGAGGGGGGCTGGCAGGGAAAGAACCTTTTCCTATACTTACATCACATACAAAAAGGAACTTAAAAGGAGTCATAGACCCAAATATAAAGCTTAAAACTATGAAACATCTGAAAGTAAACATAGGAAAAGACAATTTTAGCCTTGGAAGATGCAATAAGGTTTCAGATATCAAATTAAACACATGATAAATAAGAAAAAAATTGATATTTAGACTTCATCAAAGTTAAAAACTTTCTGCTCTTTGAAAGACATTGTTAATAGAATAAAAAGGAAATCCACAGACTGTGAAAAAATATTCCTAGATAACACATCTGCATGTATATTCAGACTATATTTACAACACATAAACATCAATGATAAGAAATCAAATAACCTGGTAAAACAATGGGCAAAGGATTTGAACAAATATTTAACTGAAAAAGAGATAGTATATGCGTAGCAAACAAACACATGAAAAGAAACTCAACACTATTAGTCATTAGGGAAATAAAATTTAAAGCTACAATGAAATAACACTTCACACCTATCAGAAGGGATTTTTTAAATCTGACAATACCAACTGCTGGTAAGGTGAAATGACCGGAACTCATACATTGCGGGCAGTAATGCAAAATGGTTTGGCCACTTAGCAAAAGAGTTTAATAGTTTTATATAAAGTTAATTTTTTATATGAAGTTAAACATAGCATACCATGTAACAATTTCACTACCAGGTATACACCAAAGATATATAGAAACTTATAATCACACAAAAATTCTATATGTGCATGTTTTTACGGCTTTGTTCATAATCACTGAGAACTAGAAATAATCTAAAAGTCCTTCAAATTGTGAATGGATTTAAAAAACAAACAACTGTTACATTCATGCAATGGAATGTTAATCAGCATTAAAGAGGAACAGATTGCTGATTCACAAAGCAACATGCATGTATTGTAAATGCAGTAGCTGAGTAAAAGAAGCAAGACTCAAGACCATATCCTGTATTCTTTTGTTTATATGGTATTCTAGAAAAAGCAAAACTATAGAGTCAAAAAACATCCAGTGGTTGCCAGGGCCCTGGGGTGGGGAAGGGGATTGCCTACAAAGGGGCTTATGGGAACTCATAGTGTGATGGAATAATTCTATAACTTTTTCTGTGTGTAGTGGTGGGAACACACCTTTATACATTTTTCAATTCAACAGTAAGCTAAAATAGCTTTTTCTTCATGTAAATTATACCACGATCAAATAAAAGTGAACTAGTAAAATTTAGGAAATATTAAATGGGAAAAATAA
>NW_012141747.1:342657-353255 GCF_000956105.1 Propithecus coquereli
ATGAAATGCATGTATAGTAGATTCTGTTTTTATAATTTTTTCTTTCCATTTATGATTCCATCTGTCTACTCATCTATCATCCTATATATACATATAAAGAGAGAGCTCTCCCAAATGATCTCTACCAAATATTGAGAGTGTTTATTTCTGGGTAATGGGAAATAAGGGTATTTCTTGATTTATTGTTTATATTATTCTGTATTAAGTTTTTTGGTTATAAGCATACTTTTTAAATAAAAATAATAATGTCATGTGTAAAAATTATAGGAAGCATTTTTATTTGTGTAATATGTAGTTAAAGTGAGAGCCTTCATCAAATGATAACAAAAGACATCTTCATGATTTTGGTTTTATATTTTTAGGCATGTTTCTGTTTTGTGTTATGTCAGGTAATAGAATGAGGCAGTAATATTTGGAAAATAGTTTTCTTTTGCATGCCAAAACTTAGGGTTTACTAATGACGCCTGTAGTACATTGCGTGGAAAATGATGGCGAGACAGTGTTTGGGCTCAGAAGGAAAGAATGCCTTTATCAGTCATAATGTCTGTCATGACCAGAAGAGGTAGTACACATGAACTAATTTTAGAAAAAGAATATGTATACATTATTTTAGAGGTACATTTATAAAATCACTAAGGTTCTGAAAGAATAGAATATTTTGTCAGGTATACTCTGCCATTTACACGGTTCTATCCCATAATATACTATAGGGTGCTACCCCAAAATAAAGCAACTTAGCGTTTGAGAGAACAGCAGAAGCAGGAAAGTCAATCTCACCTCCTTCCACCCTTCTCCCCTGAAGCAAGCCATAAAAGAATTCTCTGGCCTTTATCTAAATGAGGGTCATTAAGACCTTCATTAATGTCTTTATCTCTGAAGACAGGAGGACATAGAGAGGAATCAAACAAATAAGCTTTACTAAGTCATCCCAGCTGATTACAATTAGATCAGATACCCTTTGTCCAACCGTACTTCACAACTATCTACTCTTTATCAAACCTAAGCATAATAATGCACAAGTTTACCTTTGTTCTTCAGGTCCTCATTTCTGAAGTCTCCTGCATCACATAAAACTTACATTTAAATACATTTGTGCGCTTTCCTTTTGTTAGTCTGTCTTTTGTTATAGGCACCTTAGCCATGAACCTAGTGATGGGTGAGAAATGAAATCTTTTTTCCCCTATACCAGTATCAATATAACTCATAATATTTTTAGATTGATGAAGGAGAATTAAAGAGAAAACCTACATCATCTTAAAAAAGACCTAAATTGTCATGAACAGACTGTTAGTAAAACTACAGGCGTTGAAGGTGCGGTTGGTGAGGGCTGAGAAGGAAGTGAGGACCGTGCTATTGGAAACTGAAGAAAGAGCAGCAGAAAGCTTAACAGAATTGTGTCTGCAGTTTTGGGGAAAGCACAACTTGCAAAAGGTGAACTAGGTGAGGACATTTCCAAGAAAAATGTTGAAAGCTTTGCTGGTTTCTTCATGCTGCTGATAGTCCAATGTGAAAAAGAGGAAGATGCATTAAACAAAACACTTTTAAGTAAAAAGAAATCAAGACTTGATGATTTGGAGAATTCCTGGACTATCCAGATGGCAAAAGACAATAAAATTGAGAGGACAATTTAAAAGTGTGATATACAGTAAAAGCTAAGGGTGTGGCTGAATAATTACTTTTTACCAAAATCTCAGAAATATCCAAATTTCAGCTTTTTGAGTCACACAAAAGGCTCTTTGAAGGAATTAAGGGTGTGCCCCACAGATCCCCTCAATCAAACCAGAGGGCCAGTAGGAGGATTTTAGGATGTGGACCCCCAGCCATCTCAGCAGAAGCCAAAGATAGAGAAGGGATTACCTCAAACAGATTTGTATATATTGCTTTTGTCTGATGAAGTGAACCTCCATGAAAGTCACACAGAGCCCACAAGGTTTTTGAGAACTGTACACAAGCAGCAATATTACTAGGTTGGACTTAACGGGACAGAAAGAAGATGAAATGAAAGAAGGCTCTTAGACCCTCCAAATTCTATTGGCAGAAAGTGGGCTGATAAAAGTACTCAGCTGCAAATACTGAATCAATCATGACCTTAAGATAGATGATCTGGGGTTATCTGGGTGGATCTAATCTAATCACATAACACCTAAAAGCAAAGTAATTTATCTGGTTATAATCAGAGAGATGGACAGAACTCAGAGAGATTCAAAGCATGAGAGATTCAACACCCTGTTCTTGTTGGAGAAATCCACCTGGAAAGCATGAGAGACATGCAAACAGCTTCTATCAGCAAAGACCAGGCTCCCGACAGCTGTCAAGTAAACAGGACCTCAGTCCTACAACCAAAAGGCACTGAATTTGGCCAACAATCTGAAGGACAATGGAAGGAGATTCTTCTTCAGGGTCTCCAGTGAGGAATGCAACCCTGCCAACACCTTAATTTCAGCCCTCTGAAAACCGATGCAGAGGACCCAATCACATCCACCTCAACTTCCCAACAACAGAAACTGATATACAAATTGCGCTTACACAGCCCTGTATGATTTTTATAATAAGAAAAAAATATTTAACCGCTGCATAAAAGAGAAAATCTCACCTGAACTGCACAGAAAGGCACACCAATGAGATTCAAAAAGCGACCCACATTGCTTTTAATCAATTTAATCAATTAAGGTGGCAACACAGTAAAAGCTGTTAAGCCATTCTGTTTTGTTGACAGAAAAAAAAACACCTATTAACCACTGATTTTGTTAGCTATTGCAGATTAAAATGTGGAAGCTTTTCCATATTTCGTATTACTACGACAGCCACAGGGGACAGCAGCCTGCATCATGACTCCCCAGTGGTCCACATCTCCTAGTGACACGTCCTTGTGTAATCCCTTCCTACACTGTACCAGGGTTTGTGTGACCAATAGAACATGGCAGAAGTGATGGTGTGTCACCTCCATTATTACATTATAAAAGGCGATGCAGCTTTCTCCTGGGCTCTCTCTCCTGCTTCCTTTGTTCTGGCAGATGCCAGATTCCATACCGTCAGCAGCCCTGTGGAGATGCCCCTGCAGGGAGGGGCCCAGGTCCCAGCCGTTAGTCACATGGGCGCATTGGAAGTGGATCGCCAGCCCGGCCAGGCTTCGGGATAACTGCAGCCCTGACCCACACGGATCCTGAGCCAGGCCCAGCCAGCAGAGCCAGACTCCTATTCCTGACCTACAGAAGCTGAGGGAGACGGACACTTGTTGGCTTTAGTCACTAAGTTGGGGCAAGTTGCTGCACACCAATAGATAACTAGTGTGCCCCATTAGGTTCCTTCGCAAGCAATTATCCACATAAAATAAGCATTAGGTCCTCCCACAGGACTCCTCTTAAAAAATCAAATCAAGCTTACTCACCCTAGGGCCAGGTACCAGGCAACTAGACACCACCCCTGTAGCCCAATGCACATGGAAATGATTCAATTTAGCCAATCCTAAGGATTCGACCTGCTCTGCCTTGTCTAACCTGTGGAAACTTCAATAATGGCAGTAACCTAAACCCTCCCTTGTTTCTGCATTCTGCCTCCCAGTCATCCTGGTATCTTTCCCATGTGGCCCTGCATGGCATGCCAGGCCTCCTGTCTGTACAACCTGTGAGTATAATAAACTTTGTTTTTTTCCTGGAAAAAAAATCAAATCAAGAGTTAATCAGTTCACCCCAAAATCAAACTTACATTAACTTCACTTAAAGCAAACTCATAAAAGTCAACACGAAATTTACCATAGACTCCATCAGGGCAAAGACCATAGCCCATGTTTCCCATTTTCTCTTGCTTAACTTCATGCCTAACACACACACACACACACACACACACACACACACACACAGAATGTGTTCCAATAATATTTGTGAAAGAATGATTGATCAGATGAATACATAAAGAAAATATATGACACACAAGTTGTTACCTATTGTTGCTTTTTTCAACAGCAATGGTAATCATATCTACTCCTCCTTCATTGGCAAGGGTTAGAATAATTCTTGTTTTGTTACCTGTGAGTTTGTTGGTGCTCCCATCCAAGATTTTGCAGCAACTCACAATTACTTATCATCTATTGTTATTGATCAAGGTCACCTAAAAAAACACACACAAAACCAAGATGTTTTAAGCAAAATGGACGAAAAACCTAAAGAACCCAATGGTGCGCAGGATATTCAGAATTTGACCAAAAACTGAGACTACCTAAAAATGGCATTGAAGTTCTGAAATTTTTGGTGGTGATCTTCCATGTTGCTACCATTTGGCACTCCTTGATTAAAATAACTGCTTCAAATTGCCCCCTCGGGATGCACTTTGCAGGTGTGCCTAGTGGAATAACAATGAGGACAAAGTCATATTGAGTCATTACTATCACTCGAAGATGAGTTTCCTAAGTCTCTTCTGACTGCCACTGTAGCAGAAACATGCACATCACGAGTTATTTTGGGTTTTGCCTCGTAGCTCTTTAAATCAAAGCTTATCAAGGAAGTCTGTGCTGGTGGTGTCACTGACACCTCTGCCACCTATTTTTTTTCAATAGACCAGCAGCAGGAGAAGAAATGAGTATAGCTCAGACTCATTAAAACTGATTGCCAAGGCACCTGCTATCAATACCAATGTCCTTTGATCAGATTTCTGTTTCCTGTAACACAGCTGTTGAAGCTGAACAGCTCTATGAGCTGCAAAGGATAATATTAGGAAAGAAAGGTGATTGTTCACAAATACTGATCTGTGATGGATTATTTGACTGAAGTATTTTTATTCAAAAAGCAGGAGAGTCATTGGGAGTAAGGCAGGGCATAAAACATCTGCAACAATATGCTTCAGCTACAAGCTCTAACTGCTGTTTTGGCCATACAATACCCCAAAGCAGTAGATTCATAGGGGAAAAAAATCATGAAAATATGTTGTGGCAACTGGAATTTACCCTTTAATTATTGTCTATTTCCTCTTCCCTATTATGATTTTCTATCTATATGTCTATGTATCCAAATATTTTGCTAAGTGGGAGGAGGTTTCAATGGAATAAAATTGCACAGCTGTGCTCTTGGGAAATTGCTTTATATATAATAATGAATAAGCTCCTTTTAAAGTTTGGTTATTTGAATCAAACAAGCCATCTAACATTTCATTACTTAGTGGGACCTTTTTATAAAGCCTATGATATAAATAACTAGGCAGTAATAATCACAGATATATTTCTTCTTGTAACTAGATTCAAAATATTGCAAATAACTGGTTAGCTTTCATAGATTACATATATATAATTTATATAACATATATAAATGTGTATGTGAACTCACACACATACTAAAATAATACTAGGAGGTAAAAATAATGTGGAAACAATACATTCAAATTTAAAAAGAAATAAAGTTAAATTTGCTGCCTTGGTTTTTTTTTTTTTTGGCTGTATTGTGTTTGTGAGAGTGGAAGTCTGAAATCAGAGGTTAATATAACCTTAACAAAAAGCTTTATTGCATTAATTGCCAAAATATGGAATTCCAGTGAGGCTCCTGCCCTTAAATAAGGTTGCCAGATAGAAGAGAGGACACAGTTAAATTTGAATTTCTGATAAATGACAAATGATGTATAAGTATATCCCAAAGATTACGGGAAATATACTTATAACATTACATGGGATACACTTATACTAAAAAATCCAAATTCCAAATTTAAGTGGGCATTCTATATATTTATTTGCAACACGTGGCAGCCTTACTTGTCTACCCTTTCTTTTAGGCTAAAGCTTGCTGGATTTGCATAATTACTGAGAGGCTGTTATACCTATGTATTTTCTCTTTCAATAGAGTTTTATTTTTTCAATAATATTTCATATTCATAAATGGCTTTTTCATTTTTTATTGTTTTTTTCTTGAAAATGTGTACACTTATAAAATGTAACATGAGAAAAGAGTACAGAATGAATCAATAAAAATATCAATTACTTGTCAAAATAAAACATTGCCAGTGATTTTATTTATTATGTCATTACTTAATAATAATAGTTTATAAAAACAAGAAAGCACTATTACAACATGTCCAATCATAGCAAGATAAAGACACATAAGGCCTAAAAGGATTCTCCAGCCAACATTATCAATGTTGCCCAACCCTTAGACATCTAGACCCACACAATTATCCCTTTCCAAGGCCCATGTAACCTCCTGGCAGCACTGAGCAGAGCTGGCACTTCAACACCCCTGTAACTGACCTTAGGACATCTTCACTAAGTTCATATTCAAGAAAATATTCTCCCTAAATCTCATAATGTTGTCATACTGTACAAAATGCGAAGAACATGAATGATACTTAGAAACTCAAAGGACTCCTTTTGGTAAAAACGAAGTAGAATACAGGACTGAAATCCACAATGTAATTTATGAGAATTATTCCCTGTAAGTCAAGGGAAAATATTAAATAAAATTTAGGGCTCTCAATTAACATCCTCTTTATCAAGATACATTTAGGGATTATTCATGATTGTATACCAAGGAATTGTATTAATAATTAAGGAACATAAAACTAAGAAATATTTATAGCTCTGAAATTTTTTTTTATTTGAAGGTACTAATAAGAGTTAAAACTTAAAATCTACCTAACTATCCAACTGCTGGAGAAAATTTAAACTGATATTATATATTTCTTAAAAAGTAGTAATTTAACCAAAAAGAAAGTGCTCATTTAGGAACAGGCTATGAAAAAATACAAAATTGCAGAATACAAAATTGCATTTGATTATTAAATGCAAACTCATATATGAATAAAACAAGTTCTGAAGGTGATTATGGGAAAAAAATGTTATGTTCCCCGAAGCTGCAGAATTGTTGTTAAATGTTTTATTTCTACAGTTAAAGCTCTGGCTATATTTTATCATATTAATTTTTGTAGTTATAATTAATTTTTTTGAATTGTCTTTTCATAGTCTACATAGTATTTCTGGAACCTACATTCATATAATAAGTATTACCTTAAAATGGCATCTTCCAAAACATATTTCAGAATTGTTTTCATCTTTTAATATATTGTGATAATTTAGTGTAATATCTTTTGAAAATTATGCTTTCTATCCTTATTCCATGTACCATTCAATCTCAACCATGCTTCATTAAAGAGTAATAAATAAGAAATCTGTAAACACTATCATTTTGTCTTGTACATTTTAGCTTGAATAAAAAAGCTCTTATGTTACTTGTATGAGAAATTCTGGGACCCAGTGTTTGTACTTTGAGGGTAAAACAGCATTAGCTAATAATTATTTTCTAAAGAATGTTGTCAGTCTTCAATATAATAGAACTAATAGCACTAGAGCTACAAATGAATATAGCGAAGCAATGATTTTGAAATCATAGCAACATTTACATGTTTGAATAAGTGTTATTATAATCTTTGTGAAATGAAATACACTATTAAACGGATAATTGTGCATGTTACACCAAAAAAGGTGCTATAGTAAGTTTAAGTATACTGGAGAACTAAAAACAGCAATTTATTACACCAGATTTAGAGCAAGGAGTCAAGTAACAGGTAGAGAAGTGCAATCTAAGATCTGCAGCAAACCTCAGTGCAGACCTGGGTTGATGTTTATCATGAAGATGCCGAGTTGATGGTCTATGCTAGACACCCCTGGTAAGAGTGGATGTGCAGTCTTTCCTAGAGATATCCATCTTTCCAAAGCATCGGATGGCTCAAGGTTTGGTGTTAGGGGGAGAAGTGCCCAGCTGGATGACTTTTACAAGTTGATCAATTTCTGACATTAGGGTCTCTATTCCAACTCATTTCTTTTTTTCCTCTGCATGAGTTTAAAGAACTAGAGTGTTTACATGTTTCATTTGAGGTCTGTGATGATTCTTGCTAGTTCTTTTATTTCAGAGTAGAGTTTTGCTTCATATTTTCTGAACTTCAGTAGTCAGTAAGTTTCTCTTATTTTTTTTTTTTTTTTGAAACAAGGTCTCACTTCGTTGCCCAGGCTAAAGTGCAGTGGCACTATTATAACTCACTGAAACCTTGTACTCCTAGGCTGAAGTGATCCTCCATTTCAGTCTCCTGAGTAGCACCACCATGCTCAGCTAGGGGCTAAGATTTTTCACTTTTTTTTTTGTAGAAACAGGGTCTCACTATGTTGCCCAGGCTGGTCTCGAACTCCTACCCTCAAATGATCCTCCCAAAGTGCTGGGATTGCAGGCAGGAGCACCTCACCCAGCCCTGACTGGTTTTTCAAAGCCACAGTTCATTGTGTTCTATTCTCTTGAAAAGATAGCTTCAAAAATGCCAGCTGGGATCCATAGCATAGTTAGTTGCACTGTGACTTGAAATCACAAGTGTGATGGAATGATTCCGTATCTTGATTGCAGTGGTGATTACATGAATCTGCATACGTGATAAAAATGACATAGAATCATACACACACATTTTACCAATGCCAATTTCCTGGTTTTAATATTGTGCTATAGTTATTTAAGCTGAATCCACTGGAGGGAACCATATTTAAAATAAAAAATTAAAAATAACACATTTTTTCTTTACAAACATCATGGCTTTGTCTTTTTTTCCTTCCCAGTAGCCTCCCCCACCCTAAGAGTGGTCAGTGTTTTACTAACACATCTGCACTTACTGCTCTATACTGCAGGGAGATGGGGACATATAGAATGAAACACAGAAGTAGTCTATTTCTGTTGTAAACAGAAAATAAAGTGCTAGACATTCAAAAGGAAAAAGAAAAAAAGAGGTGAGAAACTGGGTTAGATAAAAAGAATTTTTAAATGAAAAATGAAAAGAAAAATAACTTGGAAAACTGAGAGAGGCATATGCTTTGCAAAAATCCAGAGAATTGAAAAAATTCAGAATTGTTAAGTTTATCTAGTCCTTTGGAGCCACATGGACAAAGCTGTGGAATAGTTCTCCAAGAAATTTTAAAACCTGTCCTGTTCAACAAGTAAAAAAAACTGAAAGTGAATGGGCAGGCCAGGAGGTCAGGAAACTGGTAAACCAAAGTGAAATTGGAAGAACTTGAAATAAATGATATACTGAATTTAGAATAACAGAAGGTCAAACAAGCCGGGGTTCAAATCCCAGTGATTTGAACTATATAACTATAATTACTATATAACTTTAACCACATTACATTAATACCTTTAGGCTTCTTCTATAAAACTGGAGTGAGTAATAATACCATCTCTTCCCTACAAGAACTGTGAAAACTGAATATGTGCTAAACACTTAGTACCTGAAAAAAAATATAGAGTACTCAATAGATACAAGATATTACAATATTATTAATTCAAGGAGTGCTTCCCAAATTGTATTATTACAAAGAGCTGTTTCACTAATTAGATTGGTATCCTACAAAAACAAACAAAACAAAATAAATGTCCATACAACTGTTACCTTGATTAAAAAACAAAAAACACTCAATATGCTGTGCTCCTCTTGTGAATTTTCATCACACAAAGTACCATGTTAAAATTCCTGAAGTAAATAATTTGCGTAACTGAAACATAGCCTTTCCTGAACTTATTTAATTACACACCTGTTTAAGGACTGCTTGTTCCACCTTCTGGGGCACTGCCCTTGTTCAAATGGCCCCGAGAATCATCTAGGACTGAGGTTTTCAAACATTTTTAGCAGCAGAACTTATTTTTTTAACTTTTCTCTATAACACATATACAGGTGACGAATATTTTCCTCAGGCAGTTAAAATCTTCATTATTTGATAGAATGTATTTTATTGTTTACACAATCCCTAAAGCAACTCAACATGTCAGGAAAACAACCTGAAAATCCTGATGTAAACATCCTTGTGCTTCAGAAAAGAAATTTATCTGAACCAGTTATTCTCAAACTTAGGTCCAAAAATACATTCTCTGAGAGACTTTTAAAATATTTTCATTTTTATTTTGACTACTCTCTTAAAAAATCAAATACTTTGAATCATCCTCATGGTCATCTCAGGCATTCGGTAGAACTATATGGGTAGAAGATCAGTGGGTTACTTCTGGGACCAGCTCCTGCATGCAAAGAGTTTGAAAGTCATCACTTCTATCCTTACAACAATTAATAGCTAGAAAACTAAGAAACAATGACTCTCTTGGCCTCATCAGAGAACTGAGGTTACTACAAACCAAAAGTCTGGAGCTACAGGAAAGTCCTGAGAGACACAGTGTCCAAGATTTGTCTATATGGACCTGAAGCTTCTGGAATCCACGAACTGGTAGGAACACTTAAATTTAATTGTGAAGAAGTACTGGAGGCTGAGTGTGAAGTATCATGAGAGTGAGAAACTCTAGGGGGCTGCAGTCTTGGAGGGTGCTACACTTTTGTAGACTTTGCCTCCAGAAACCCAACCAGATTCTCATAGTGAGGATCTGAGAAAGAGACCCTGAAGGCCCTGACTGAGGAAGAGAATATTAGTCATTATGAGGGACTCTCAGATTCTTCTCACTAACAAAAGCCCAGTCACCAAGGAGGACGATTCCCTCAGAGGACAATTCTGAATCTTTATCCCAGATAGAAGAAAGGAATTCTGCTTCATTCTGGCCAGCTCCAGACTTTCCTGTCTCATCTAAGGGTAAAAAAAAAAAAAAAAA
>NW_012141747.1:365430-368830 GCF_000956105.1 Propithecus coquereli
GGGTGGTGTGGACACTACTGCTCTGTGATCCACACTTTAAGCAGCAAGAATAGGGGAAACTACTAGTAACCTGGCATGGTGGCTTCAAATCACATCGAGTTAGCTAAGCTGAGATCTTTTCCAGAATTCTCTTTCCTGTTTGGTTCTGGGCTAGAGTTGATCACAGAAGGAATGATATAGAAGATAGAATCAAGAACTAGGCATACTAATGCTCAGAACATTGGTGTGAAACCAGGTGCTACAGCACCCCATGCATATTGCTGCAGTACAGCTGGCTTACCTGTTTGACATCAGGTGACATTCCGGTCCACAGCTCCTGCAGCGCCCGCTGGGTCTCTTCATCCGGCTGCTCCAAGACACAGGCCAGGTTCAGGTCTGGCTGAACCTGCATCATTACCTACATCATCGGAGTTGCAGGTATAGAGGCAGTGATGACGTGGTTCCCCACTCGTCCACATGGGTTGCAATTTTTCCTTGCCTTTACTATGTTGTGTCTATCACCTCTTCCTGATGTCAGGCCCAGTTCCGGATGTAGAAGCAACACTTATACAGGAGGCATAACCAGTTCCCAGGATAACATGTGATGTAATCTCTGTATTAATTACGTAGGGGTTCTGCTTCTCTGATCAAACTTTAAGGGATATACCTTGAAGAAGGTAGGGGAAAGGAAATGACTTCTTAAACAAGACTGTAAATTATAAAATGTAAGGTGAGTAAAATAATGCTGGCTATGATCACGTTAAAATTTAGGACTACTCATTGTAGACAAAAATATTAATAACAGACAGATGTCGTCTTAGAATAAGGTATTGCCAACTTCTAACCAAAGGACATCAACATTTAAAACATTCCAATATTTTAAGGAACTAATAAAAATCAACCAGAAAAAGCCACAAGGCGCAAAAGAGAAATAGTCAAAGAATATAAAGAGGCAATTCACTAAGGGGTAGCTGCGCAGCTAACAGGATTTAAAAGATACTTAAACTCATTATGATTAAGTAAATTAAAATCAAAAAGAACAATGAGATAGTCCTATGACCCAGAAGATGGGCAAAATTCAGAAATGAAATCCAGATAATCCTAAATTGTGTTTTTCTCAAGTATTGGAGGAAATGGGGACCGCATGGCACACTAGCGGGAGTATAAACCATACAGTCATTCTAGAGAGGAACCTGTCTTATACATGATGATATTAAGTATGCATGTTCCATTTTACAGGAATCTTGCTCCTGGGGTTGCCATCCCTTCCCCCAACCCCAATTCATTTATAGGCCCTCAAGGGGACTTCTATGAGGATAGTCAGATAGTCAGAATAGCATCATGGAGGATGGAATGGGAAGCAATCTCACAGTCCATCACCATGGGAGAGGATAAGTAATGTGCTGTGGATGCCTGCCAGAGAATATGATATTATGCAGCTCTTAGAAGCAATTAACTCACTGTACCAGAAACATAAATAAATCTAAAAAAATAGTGTTGAGTACAAAATCTGTAGTTCAATTCAACTTTTATGAATTAAAATAAATATAGAAAGTCGTGTTATGCATTTATCTTCAAAAACATAATCTACAGACCAATATTAAATATTTTATAGTAGATTACTTATGGGGAAGGAAAAGGGGAAATGTTTGGTGCTAGAGAGGAGAAAAATCAGAGTATGATTAAATCAAGTACCTGTATCTGAGAATCAAATAGAGTAGAGGAAAGAAAGAAGAAAGAGAGAAGAGTAGAAGATTTTAAAGACATTTGCCAAGCAATCTGAAGGCAGAATCCTTATAGAACTTTGGTATTTTTCCCCCAATATTTTACTTGGTGTGTCTCACCCACACCAAGTTTACCAAACAGAATATTTCATGAATGACCTTTAGTGAGTCTTCTATAGCATTCAACTTAATTTTCATAAAAATAATCACTTTATTTTATACTCACATTTGAACAGATCAATACATAAAATTAAATAATATTAAATAAATGAATAATTAAATAATGAAAATAACAAGTACAGCTAGCTTGGAAAGATTTAAAAGGAACACAACAGTTCTTTGGAAAGTGTTCCCTCACCTGAGCTGGAATCTGAGCAGGAGTGTACCACAAGGGAGGTCACTGGTCAATGCTCAGCAAGCCCAGGCATCTGTCAGGTTTCATAGAGGTAGTGTGGAATGTCTGCTGGTATTCTAGAAGCCAGAAAGTGATACTGTTTTAGGAAAAAAAAATATAACCATCAAATAAATCTCATGATGTCCTGGAGATCATTGCTGAAGATGAGGCTAAACGTATTTAAGTATAAATAAGAAGCTGATTGAAAAAACAAAAATTATGTAGATAAAATTAAACATGTTAAACATGATGGCTAATGTCAGGGGTTGCCCAGATATTTGACTGAACATTTCTGGATGTGTCTATGAAGACGTTTCTGGATGAAATTAGCATTTGAATCAGTGCACTAAGTAAAGCTGATGACCCTCTGCAGTGTGGGTGGGCTTCATTCAATCTGTTGAGGGCCTGACAAGAAGAACAGGCAGAGAAAGGAGGAATTCCCCCATTTTCTTCTGCCTGACTGCTTGAGCTGAGACATAAGTCTTCTTGTCTCCTCAGACAGATCTATGCCAGATCCTCTCTCCTGGTTCTTAGGCCTTCAGACTATGACTGAATTACACCATTGGCTTTCCTGGGTCTGCAGCATAGAGACAGCAGAGCATGACATTTCTCAGCCTCCATAATTGCATGAGCTAATTTCTTCTAATAAATTTTTTCATATATATGTATGTATATTAAGAGGATAGCTTTTGTTTCTCCAGAGAACCCTGACTGATGCAGTCAACTAATATACCACCATTTATTAAGGTAGTACAAGGAATGTAATTCATATATTCAATTCTGTATGAATTTGAACTTGACCCTCTTATACATAGGTCAAAAACAGTCAAATAGCAGCAATTTCATATAGTTCAACCAGATACCATATAGTATATCTCCATACTGACAGAAATGAGCTGGTAAAAATGGAATATTTATGATGTAGAAATATGAGGAGGGATACAAACGTATAAAGTTCTCGAGAAAAAATGGATTCATTTTGTAAGACAGATGATTTTGTGTGTGCTACGTTTCCTGAGCCATCAAATTCCTTAAAATATTTTCAGTTTTTTTACTGATGGAATAAACTTTCTGTGCTCATGAAACATCAGGTTTGTATACAATGCAAATTATATATCAAAAATTGTATATCACAATTTTTTATACAATAATTTAATGGATTTATTTTTATTGTCTTTTGACTTGAGTATTTCAGAGAAGTCTGTGATCATCATAACTGTTGGTGCCATTCTAAATAATCGGGGCTTCTCCTTTGCTAAATTTTTAAAAATCTTTGATTTGTTTGGAATTTCTTCTTTTTTTT
>NW_012141747.1:368880-370235 GCF_000956105.1 Propithecus coquereli
CTTCAATCTTGGTTTTAAATACCATTTTCCAATAAAAGGAACCAGAGCTCTTTGGAGAAATGGCTGATTCTAAGACAGGAAACATGTAAGATGAGACTGGAACATCCCGTAGTGCCAGAAAATAAGGATGTACTTGTAAAAAAACAAAACAATTGGAATATGTCAGTAGGACACAGGAGCTAATTGAAAGACTTCCTGATGGCCAAAGCTCAAATAATTTGAGCATCAAAATAAGTAACATATATTGGAATATAACTTATGGAATAAATATTCATGCATTCACACTGTCATAAATAACTGAATGATACATAAATCAAAAGGGGGAAATAGACAAAGGATATATGTAGCTATTTCCCCTTGAGAAGGTTCCAAATGATGTATGTAGTTATTTACCCTCAAGGAAGTACAGCTTAATTCCCCAACCTTTAATTGTATGTTACACATAATGACTATAAAGAACTGAAAAATTAATAAGAAATTTAAAATCTTTAAAAATCTCCTGAGTATAAATAACTTTGGGCCCTTTTGTGGTGAATCCAAGTCAGTCTATAATGGAAGAACGGTAATATACACTAAAAAGAATCCATCGTGATCATCTTAGGTGTATTCAGTTATCCAAGGATTTTTGTTCTTTTGTCAGCAATGTGTATTTTATTATCTTGTGAATACCATTGATTTACATGTTTTAACATTCAGTGATCATTTATCTATTTGTAAGGCCCTATTTTGCTTATTTGTTTATTTTAATTTCAAAATATTAAGGGGATACAAGTGTTTTAGGTTACATGGATTGCTTTGGCAATGCTTGAGTCCCGGTTATAGGTGGATTAATAAAATGTGGTATATGTTTATCATGGAGTACTACTGAGCCATAAAAAGGATGAATTAATGCCTTTTGCAACAATCTGCAAGGAAGTGGAGACCATTCTCGTAAGTGTAGCATCTCAAGAATGGAGAAACAAGCACCGCATGTACTCACTATTAAATTGAAACTAACCGATGCGCACCCCTATGCACAGAGGGAAGTAAAACTCAGTGGAAATCAACCAGAGAGAGAGGGGGAGGAGAGGAGGGGCAAAACCTTCCTCATGGCTACAATAAACACTATTTGAGTGATGGCTACACCAAGGATATTTTAATGTCAAATTTATCTCTCAATGTAATTTATAAAATAGATCAAGTAAAAGAATAAATGCTATTATCTTAATACATGTAAAAATGATAAATTTCAACACTATTTGGATGAAACTCTACGAATATTAGGAATACAATAGAATCGTTTAACTTGAAGATCTTATCTCAAAAAATTATATCAAGTATCATTCTTTACATTTGGACACATGACAAAGAGCAAA
>NW_012141747.1:375432-377038 GCF_000956105.1 Propithecus coquereli
ATAACATGGTGTTAAGAGCAAGTTCAAAAAGAATAATTTTAAGAAAAAAAATTTAACCCATATTAAGAATTTATCTAAATAGCTTAGACAGAATGAGCATGTATATATGCACTCCAAGAAGAGAAGAAAGGTTAAGTTCTTAACTTTTTAATATAAAGAAGGTAAGAATGGAAACAAGAAAGATAGTGGCAAGATTATCTGTTTCAGTTCCATCATGTAAAAGCCTGGATAGTCATCATTTCCATACTAATGACAAGAAAAGCTGAGCAACTTAAAAACTAACAACTTTTCTTGGACCCATCAGAGATACTAGCAAACCACTACCCCAAATCTGGATAGAAAGGCAGATCCAGCTGAGTCACAGCTGAGATTTTCTTGCCTGGAGCAGAAGCTGCTGGAGCCATAAACCTGTAGGAACATATAAATGGTAATTTTGACAAGTAGCTGCAGGCTCAGTAGGCACTAACATGAGTGTGAAAGATTCCTGAAGCTCCTAGAGGTCTCCCAAGCTTTCATGGGTTTTACCTCCTGGAACCCCAGCAGATTATCACAGCGAAAAATCAGGAAAGAGTCCCTCTTGGCTCTGACAGGTGGAAGAGATTAATAATCGTTGTGAAATACACCAGGAGTATTGTCCATAACAAAATCTACTCTCCAAAGGGAGAGAAAAACTTTACGAGAACTTTGTCCTACCTAACCGTTTCTCCCACTCAGCCTTCCTGTCTTATGTAACAGGGAGAGTAAGACCTAAGAAATACCTTTGAAAGTCACAGGTCTGGAAACAGGTCCAGTAAAAGACTGAGATTGATGGATAAGGCTACAGAACACTTCCTTCCTCTACACTTTGCCACCATAACAAAAAGACCTCTGTTCCACTAACAGAGGTACAGGTAAAAGAGTTGCAAAACACAAACTCTCTCTGAGAAAGATTATAGAAAGGTTATAACTACATAATTTCAAACAAAACAGATTTCTGAACCAGGAAAATCATCAGGGAGAAAAAGAGATATTATAAAATTATAAAGAAGTCAATTCTCCAAGAAAGTATAACAATCCTAACCATGCATGTACCTAAAAACAAGGCATCAAAATATCAAAAACTGATAGACTTGATAGAGGAAATAAACAAATTCACTAATATCGTTAGAAATTTCATCACCACTCTTTCAGTAACTGATAGACCAAGTAGACAGATAATCAGAAAACAAGAATTGACTTAAACAGTCCCTTCAATCACCTTAGTCTAACTGACCTTTGTAGAGTACTCCATTCAACAACAGGATTCACATTCTTCTCAATCTTATGTGGAATATTCACCAAGATGGACTACAATCTGGGCCTTAAAACATACTTTAAATAATTCAAAATAATAAAAGTTCCACAAATTATGTTCTCAGACACAATAGAATTAAACTACGAATCAATAACAGGAAGATAGTTGGAATATACCCAAATATTTGGAGATTAAATGGCATACTAGTAAGTAAAACTTTGGTCAAAGAAGTTTCAAGAGAGAAACTTTTAAAAAATTTTAACAAAATTAGAATGAAACAATGAAAGTTCTTTTATCAGAATTTGTGGGATGCAACAAAATAGTACTTACAGG
>NW_012141747.1:377088-379591 GCF_000956105.1 Propithecus coquereli
TGTCTTTCCTACATAATAACAATTTGGAATTTTTCTCTCTTGTTCTGGCATTTATATTTCTAGTTTCACATCATGGCTAATTATTTACACAATGTATACTGAGACGTCGAAGAGTGCTTATTAATCCCACAGCAGGTAGTGGCAGATTGGAATGTTGTGCTTCCAGCTCTGTCCAGTCAGTCATCTCTTCAACTTTTCAGATAAATTATTTAGAAAATATTATTCCCCTTTTCACTGGAAGCATCATGCAGAAAGAAAAATGAAATCAGCATCTTGAGCTACTCACTTGACATAAATCACATAAATCATGAAGTTTGTTTTGGGCAAACAACCAATTACACGCCGATATTTGAGTTACTTGTTTCTCTATGATATATTAGGAGGGCTAACTTGGAAAGAGCCACTGTAAACTTTGTTTCCAAGAGATTCTGATGATGATACCAAGGCCTGAAAAGTCTTTTTGCACCTATATCTATATTTTGACCTTTGCTCTAGTCTATGTACAGAGGAATCACAAGAGAGGACTAAAACAAGAAAAAGAAAGGGAAAAAAAGGCAATGGATTATGAATTTTCCAAGTGACCATTGGCCACCTCTCTTATACTAGAGATTCCTTCACATTCATCTGCTAGAGCTACCCCTCCTGTTTCTTACCTCTTGACAAATTACAACTTGTTATCATATTGTAAATAACAGTTGGGAAATATGTAATGAAAAATCTCATGGGCTGGGCAAAGCATCACATTATTAATTTGTCAGAAATGCTATTACCTAGAGAACCAATTTTAAAGTTGTAGTTTTTGTAACATAGCATTAGAGCGACTCACACTGAGCAGTATTTAGCAATACCAGAAAACTTATTGGGAGAACTAGTCAAAGTGATTTCTTTTCAGTATTGCCAAAAATAACTCAATTTTATGTTTTTTAATGATAAAAAGGTGCTGAAGATTAAACGGACAAAAATACTTCTGAAGAAAGGAGTTTCCAGTTAAAAATCCAGATTTCTCATTCATGTTTCTATTTTTTTTTTGAGACAGAATCTCACTCTGTTGCCCGGACTAGAGTGCCGTGGCGTCAGCCTCGCTCACAGCAACCTCAAACTGCTGGGCTCAAGCGATCCTCCTGCCTCAGCCTCTCGAGTAGCTAGGACTACAGGCATGTGCCACCATGCCCGGCTAATTTTTTCTATATATTTTTAGTTGTCCAATTAATTTCTTTCTATTTTTAATAGAGACGGGTCTTGCTCTTGCTCAGGCTGGTTTCAAACTCCTGAGCTCAAACAATCCTCCCGCCTCGGCCTCCCAAAGTGCTAAGATTACAGGCATGAGCCACCGCGCCTGGCCTCTAGTTTTAATTCATTCAACCATATGGAATTGTTTGTATTTGACCTACAAAAACTAGTGAAGAAATTTCCCTGTGATTCTGGCTGCCCTCACTTCACTAAAATCAAATTTTCCTACTTCTTACAAAATATATTATTAGTCAAAAGCTGAAAAGGCTTGTTTAAAGTTAAAAGAATGATATGATTAGATAAGGGCTAAAGTTACTAAAAAGACTTATGCGGAATTTTTTAATATATTATGTGGTGCTCATATTTCAAAACGCTATGTTATATACCATAAATATATACAATTTTATTTGTCAATTAAGAATTAAATACATAAATTTAAAATTTTAAAAGGAAACAAATGATGCTTTTGTTTCCTGTGGAATAATTTTTTATGCTCATCAAACATGCATGGGACTATTCTGCCTCGGTGTACAGGTCCTGGAAGTCATTAACTTGACCCTTTTCAATGGATGTATCATGAGAAAGCCCAGTGAGAAAGGAAAAAGGGAAAGGAAGAAGAAAGAACTTCTTGGCTATACCTATGATATGGCAATACCCTAGGCATATGAAGTCATGAGACCATGAGAATTATCTAGCTTATTTTCTATTTTTATTCAGGATTTCTGCCATAACATAGAGTGTAAAGATTTATAATGGATATTCAATAATAATTGCTTTTTGTGGCTGGGATAAGCACCTATTCTCCTTTCATAAAACTCTACTAGAACCACTGTCAACATCGTGGTTGGGAGAAGCTTTCTGTATGTTGTAATTTCTTGTGAGTCTTAAACTATTCTAAAGGAAAGTTACATAAAAAGTCTACTCAAAAGTACTTGTAACTTTTGCTATAAGCCTTTCAGCCTGTAACCATTTGCAGCTTTAATAACACTGATTAGATATGCCACAGTGGGTGAAGTAGAGTCAAAGTGAGACCCTCTCAAAAATACTCTGGAAAAAGGCAGTCTTGTTTCCACAAGTGAATTAAATAAAATTATATGTTATAGTTCAGGAATATTTCTTCTTGCTCTGATTTTGGTGAATATAGAAAATAGAATTACCTGTCTTTTGCTTTGATGCTTGAACTAAAAATTGTTACCTTGGAAAATACTAATGATTTTTACATGAATTTCTAAAAAACAAAAAAGGAGACATTAAAAACACCATATATGTGTTG
>NW_012141747.1:379641-380674 GCF_000956105.1 Propithecus coquereli
GCCTGTGTCAGAGCTACAAGCGTGTCCATCCCCCAGACAGTGTGCACCACACCCACTAGGTATGAATATACCCATCCCCCGCCTTAGATTTAGGGGTATAAGTGGTTTTATGATACATGGATGAATTGTATAGTGGTGAAGCCAGGGCTCTTAGAGCGCCCATCCCTTGAATAGTATATATTATATCCAACAGGTAATTTTTGATCCCTCACCCCCCCATAGTCCCTTAACCCCTTCAGAGTCTCCAAAGTCCATTATACCATTCTATATACCATGTATACCCATTGTTTAGCTCCCACTTGTGAGAACATGGGGTATTTGTTTTTCTATTCCTGAGATACTTCACTTAGGACCATGATCTCCAGTTCCATTAAAGTTTCTGCAAAAGACATTATTTCATTCCTTTTTATGGCTGAGTAGTACTCCATGGTATATATATATATACCATATTTCCTTTATCCATTCATCAATTCATGGGCATTTATATTGGTTCTATATCTTTACAATTGTGAATTGTGCTGTGATAAACATTTGGGTGCAGGTGTCTTTTTAATATAATGACTTCTTTTCCTTTGGGTAGATGCTGAGTAGTGGGATTGCTGGCTCAATATGTAAATGGCCAAAAAACATGAAAACATGCTCAACATCACTAATTATCAAGGAAATGCAAATTATAATCACAATGAGATACAACCTTACCCCAACCCAAGTGACCATTACTAAAAAGTCAAAAAACAATAGATATTGGTACAGATGTAGTGAAAAGGGAATGCTTATACACTTCTGGTGGGAAAGTAAATTAGTACAACCTCTATGAAAAACAGTATGGAGATTCCTCAATGAACTGAAAGTAGACCGTCTTACTTTTAAATGGGAAAGTTAGCTCTGGTTCAGGCATCATAGCATGGGTGGGTTAGTAATTTCCATTTTCAGAAGTACTTGTTCCACAAGCTTTGTATGTACTAGAAAAGTGTCCCAGATTTTGGCAACTGACTTTTACGTTGTCTTATTTTACCTAGTTCTGGGTTTGAAG
>NW_012141747.1:393563-402140 GCF_000956105.1 Propithecus coquereli
GATCCAAAGCATACTTATTGGAAACTTAGTGTGTGAAAGATACTTTGGCACACCCTATGGAAATTCAAAGATAATTCAGACAGATATTTGTTCTCAAAATATCTCTTTAAACCAGTTTTTTTAAAAAACAGTAGCTAAATAGTAGTCTTTTTTAACAAAAGTTGTGAATCAGATTTTGCCTATGCCAATGCCACTTATGATCAGAGAAATTCTGTCTCTTCATTGAAATTAACATCCCCAAATTCCTAAGAGGATGCATAATGAAGATCACTGTTTTTTTGTTCTTCTTCTTGTTTTTGTTTTGTGTTGTTTTGTTTTCATCACCAAGCAAGCCAAGGTGATTTATCCAAGGTCAAAGAAAAAGCAAGAAGCGAAAGAACTGACTTCCTATACAAATTGATTTTTCACTCATCCACTCATGCCTAGGCTATAATTATTTCATGTGAAAGTGATTATAATGTAATTAGAAGAAAAGTCCAGTGAGATGTAATATTGTCCTGGAAAAAAATCACTTTTGAAGTTAATCCTAATATATTTTTTATCACAAGCATTAAAACAACACACTCTCACAAAAACATATTTCACCTTTTAATGCATTCTAAAACAGAAAGTGTTCAACAGGAAACCATTAGTGACATTTTTCACTTAAAATATGACGCTATCATAAGGCAGAGAGCTGCATCTGCTGATATTTGGGAGTGAAAGAAAATCAGCAACTTTTCTGAGTCTTTGTAGACTTATGTAGTTCAGACATCTTAAGCAGTCCAATCGTTGCATATATTCTAGTCACACATTTTTTTGTCTCCTTTAAGGGGAAGCTATGGAAAACCATAGAAAATTTGTCAACTTTATTGAAAGAAAATATTTATCCAGCTTTTCCGGGATTCTCACATGCACGTGACACCATTCAAGAGGATATTGCCTCTCTATCTGTTTCAACATTACTATTCTTTGAAAGATTCTGGTGGGATTAAAGATTTCAGTTTTAGCCACCATAACTCTAACAGAAAAACTCATGTCAACACATTTTAAGGGAAGACTGGTCATATTGGACCATTTTTCAAGGTTGTGAGGAAGGACAGTGAACTGTGAAGGTTATTGTTATCCCTCAGTTTTCAGAAACTTTAGTGGGTCTTTGTGCTCTTACAATAGGGTCTATATTACAGATAACCAAATAGTTAGCAGGAATATGGTATAGAACTATTCTATTCTTTTAACTTGATGGGAATCTTTTATTAAGATGCCTCATATATACAGTTTTAGGGGACTGTGAGGTAAAGTCCATTGCAGGAGGTGAAGAGCATATGACATCTTCATTAGTTAAATGTTCAGTTGAACAATTTTGTTGATCAATAGTGCACTGTGATCACTAATTTCTGCCACCCCAGACATTGGTGTCCAGAAAAACACCTTCATTTAGTTTTCTACCCACACTTACATGATCGTTTCTGAGAATCAATTTTCTTATCTGCAAAATAAATTTAACACCAGGGACCTATAATACAGTGCTGCTGTGAGATTAAGTGAACTAAATATTCCACATTCTTATAACAGTGCCTGACACAGAAAAACACTCTATAAGTGTGAGCTATTAGGGTTATCATTAGGTATGATAAATTGTCATTGAGAACAAGATGCATTGCTGTATTATGCGATTTGATTTAATGACAAAGTGCGTGGCAATTAAGGGAAACTTGTTTAAAAAAACACTTCAGAAAAAAATTTAAAACTGTCAGAAACCAAATTCCAAGTGAAAGTTAATAAGCATGTTGCTGTGTTGCCAAGATTCAAACATGACTTCATACTTTCAGCATAAGAGGAAAGACTGTGCTTTAAAGTGTTCTTTAAAGTTCTAAGAATGAAACTTGTCATAAATTAATCCAGCATTTCGGGTTAGAATAAATTTCATGTGATCACAACTTTGCATCTTTTCATTATTAATAAGATCATTGGACTTTTTAGAACCATACTGTACTCAGCTTGATCTTTTTGTCTTCTGTGTCACATGCCTTTCCATATTTTGATAGAGTGGTCTTTCAGAAATGATTTGTAATTTTCCTAAATTAATGCTTTTTATGAAAACAAGTGACACAGTGATTCTTTGAAATCCTGAGGCCACAAATGGTTTTCCCTTTAATCTTCGATTTTCCATCACTGGGTGATCAAAGTTGCTTTATTTAAAATGAGTCATTTAATACATTAAACAACCAGGTACAATTTATATTGTTTGTCGCACTGACTTATGTTCATGTTTAAAAGAGTTAAGTAAGGGTATCAGTCAATATAATATGGAACTTTTATAGATTTTCATAGCTACTCCTACAGCTTCATGGAATTTTCTTTTACTACTTTTTAAAATACAAATATGTCAATTAAAAATAATAATAAAGGAAATAAAATACAAATGGAAGGGAAATTAATATCTAAAGAAAGGTCTTTAAGCTTCTTAACGTCTCTGCCCTATTTCTGAACAAAATGATGCTGTTCCCTAGACACTTTCCCTTTCCAGCTTTTCTCCATTCATTTTTCCTCTGTTCACTTACATTTTCCTTTTCTTAATTAGTCTTCCTACACCCTGGGCCAAATCTCAGAGCTGCTGATGGAGGACAATAAGGGGTAGAGTGAGAGTCTAGTCAAGACCACAGAGGATATCTTCAGTCAGGATAGGAGGACAGGGGTATTTTTAACTGCCTCATGAATGACAGAAATGAATCATTTTTGTTATTTATTATCCGAAAAAAATACCTATATTTTTGTATGTATACACACAAACATACACAGAATATTTATTTTCACTTTCATCTTGCATTGGCTTTCCTATTAAATGAACCACTCAGTAATGGCTTGCAGTCCCTTTTATCTTAGAATAATTTTGCTTCAATATCTTCTATTTGAAATGTAAATAATAATAATAAGAAGAAGAAAAATATGTAAAATCTATTGCTGCTGGTCATGAGAAAAGGACCAAAATTTGGACAGCATGCCACAATGTTCTGGGAGTTCCTGAGAAATGCTTTTCCAAGGGGAAACACCTCTAGGCTAAAAGCAAATGTCAGTGCCAAAATAAGAAAACAATTTTTTATGTGTAAGCCTTATTAACATTGTTCATCTTAAGAATCATAAAACCGATATTTATATTTCAGTTTTCAGGATGCCAACATCCAACACTAGGACATCTATAAAATCTCCCAAGATTCTGGAAGCTTTGGAAGCCACACTTTTTTTTTTTTAAATAAATAGTGTAGTGCATTACCAAAATGACCTCATTTATTGGAAAAGCAAGAAGAATTGGAATGTTACATTTTATTATTTATTCATTCTTCAATTCCGATCATACTCAGATTTATTTTCCAGCAGATTTCATCTAACTTGGTATGTATTCTAATGCTTACATGCGCTTGCTCATAGATTACGTAAGTGGCTCAGGATATGCTAAACGTATAGTGAACACTTCTGTAAAATATATTAAGACATAATTCCCAGCTTGAGAAAATAGAGCCACATCCAAAAAGAAGAAACTCTCAGTTCTGAACATGAAACCCTCCACTGAAGCAATGTATCTCTGGAGGGAAAATATTTTCTAAAAATAATCCTTTATTTTCTATTAAGAGGTTAATGATTATAAGTATCCTATAAATTGCTAAATACTTCATTAAATATGCAGTATTAGATGGACATGTTATTGAAAATACTTCTGTTAAACATGTGTAATCTCTCAGAAAACCCACTGTTAACTTTCAATGGATAAATTAATAAGATCTTATTTTCTGTTGACCAATAGGTCTCTATGATTATGTAACAACTCACATATACCAAGGATGAAATGGTTAAGTACCATAGGAAAGAAAAATACTAATACTAAGTAGGAAACACAGCATAGTCAAATTGCTTCTGAGTAATGAAATCTCCATAAAATCATACTCCACTTGGAAGGGCTTAGTCTATTGTAGGTAACAAGTGAAATATTTGTTGGATAAAGCAATGTACAGGCATACCTCAAAGACATCATGGGTTTGGTTCTAGACCACTGCAATAAAGTGACTATCACAATAAAGTGAGTCACATGAATGTTTTGGATTTCCAGTGCATAGAAAATTTATGTTTATATTATACTATAGTTTATTAAGTATGCAATAGTATTATGTCTAAAAAATAATAATATGTGTACCTTAAACAAAAATATTTATGGGGTAACTGTGGCGATTTCACAAAATAAGACAATAGTGAAGTTGGCCACGTTGATTGAGCCTTCCTTTCATGAAAGATTTCTCTGTAGCATGTGATGCTATTTGCTAGCATTTTACCCACAGTAGAACTTCTTTCAAAACTAGAGTCAGTTCTCTCAAACCCTGCTGCTGTTTTATCAACTTAATTTACATAATGTTCTAAATCCTGTGTTGTCATTTTAACAATGTTTACAGCAACTTCACAAGGAATAGATTTCATCTCAAGAAACCTCTTTCTTTGCTCTTCCATAAAAAGCAACTCCTCGTCCATTGAAGTTTTATCATGAGATTGCATCAATTCAATCACATCTTTAGCATCCACTTCTATTTCTAGTTCTCTTTCTATTTCCACCATTCTGCAGTTACCTTCTCCACTGAAGTCTTGAACCTCTCAAAGTCATCTATGAGAATTGGAATCAACTTCTTCCAGATTCCTGTTAATGTTGATATTTTGACCTCCTCCCATGAATCACAAATGTTCTTAATGGCATCTAGAGTCCTTTCCAGAAGGTTTTCAGTTTACTTTGCTCAGATCCATCAGAGGAATCATTTTTTAAGGCAGATATAGCCTTACAAAATGTACTTCTTAAATAATAAAACTGAAGATTGAAATTACTTCTTGATCTATGAGCTGCAGAATGGATGTTGAATTAGCAGGCATGAAAACAACATTAATCTCCTTGCACATCTCCATCAGAGCTCGTGGGTGACTAGATACATTGCCAATGAGCTGTAATATTTTGAAAGGGATCTTTTTTTCTGAGCAGTAGTTCTCAACAATGGGTTTAAAATATTCGGCAAACCATGCTAAAAACAGATGTGCTGTCATCCAGGCTTTGTTGTTCTATTTACTGAGCATGGGAAGAGTAGATATAGCATAATCCTTAAGTGTCCTAGGATTTTCAGAATGGTAAATAAGCATTGGCTTCAACTAAAAGTCACCCCAACTTATCTCCTAACAAGAGAGTCAGCCTGTCATTTGGAGCTTTGAAGCCAGCTACTAACTTCTCCTCTCTAGCTATAAAAATCCTAGATGGCATCTTTTTGCCAACAGAAGGTTATTTTGTCTCCATTGACAATCTTTTGTTTAGTATAATCACCTTCATCAATTATCTTAGCACAATCTTCTGGACAACTTGCTACAGCTTCAAAATCAGCACATGCTATTTCACCTTGCACTTTTATTCTATGGAAATGGCTTCTTTCCTAAAAACTTCATGAACCAACCTCAAATAGCTTCAACCTTTTCTTCTGCAGCTTCCTCACGTCTCTTCACCTTCGTAGAATTGAAGAGAGTTAGAACTTTGCTTTTGATTAGGCTTTGGCTTAAGGAAATATTTAGGCTGGTTTGATCTTCTATCCAGACCACTAAAATTTTCTTCATATCAGCAAGAAGGCTGTTTTTCTTTCTTATCATTTATGTATTCACTGAAGTAGCACTTTTAATTTCCTTCCAGAACTTTTCATTTGCATTCACAACTTGGCTAACTGTTTGGTGCAAGAGGCTTAGTTTTCAGTTTATCTTGGCTTTTGATGTGCCTTCCTCACTCAGCCATCCTAGCTTTTGATTTAAAGTGAGAGATTGTGACTCTTCCTTTTACTTTAACACTTAAAGGCCATAGTAGGGCTATTTATTGGCCTAATTTCAATATTGTTGTATCTCAAAGTACAAGGAAATCTGAGGAGTGGGAGGGAACGGTTGATTGGTGGAGCAGTCAGAAAACACACAACATCTATCGATTAAGTTTGCCATCTTGTATGGGCATCGTTTGTGGCCCCCCAAATAATTATAATAGTAACATCAAAGATCACTGATCACAGACCACCATAATATATATAACCATAATGAAAAAGTTTGTGAGAAAATACTGTGAGAATTACCAATATGTGACACAGAGACAGGAAGTAACACGTGCTATTAGAAAAAAGACACTGAAAGACTCACTTGATGCAGGGCTGCCCCATACTTCCAGTTTGTAAAAAATGCAATATCTGTAAGGCATAATAAGGCAAAATACAATAAAATGAGATATGCTTGTATTCTTACCAAAAAGTCAGAAGGCATAAAGCCTATCTTATTACCATGAAAGGTCACATAGAAGAAACAGAAAACTATTAAGTGAATAACTGTGGCAGATATTTGAAAAATGTTTTTAAGAATAAAGGGAATCCTTCACTTTGACAATATTTACATAAGGAATAGTAGAGCTCTGGGCATATAGTATATGGAGATTGTACTTCAAGTCAGAACATTGACCAATGGTAGAGAGTGAACATGGGGATTCCACAGTTACTTAGTAAACTAGGGTGTCTACTAGTGTCCTGCTCTGTGCTAGGTGTAGGATTCTGCATAATCGTTATAAAAGATCCTAATACAAGCAAGTGACCATTTTAATTGTAATTACTATAAACACAGATATATTGGTCAAATCATGCAGAAACACGATCAAAAGTTGCAATGAATTCTAAGCGGACAAGAACTAGAATATTTCACTTGGCTACATGTAGCTAAGACTTTCACCAGCAATTTACAGAAAGGGGATTATGCACAAACTTTAGGAAAGCAAAGTCTATAATTTGCAGTTTAGTATCTATATAATTATCCTTATGTTAATTATTTAGGAAATTGTTTCCATAGTGCAAGTTCCATCCATTTTAGATAATATTTTTGTCATTATGATTTAGACTCTAGTAAAAGAATGTCTTTCCAGTATTCTTATAGATAGCTATCTGAATGAGGTTTACACCAACTGATAATTTCAGGAAATATGTTGATATCCAGAGTATTTAGATCATATTCAGAGACAGTGAAATATTAATATAATACCTAGAATCACGGACTTCAGAACAGTCAAAGTCTGGCTCTGTAATTTATAAGCTGGATAATTTGGGCAAGTTAATTAGCCTCTCTATTCTTGTGTTTCCTCATCAGTAAAACGAGGAAAATAAAAATCATACTTCATAGGGCTGTTAGGAGCATTGAGTGAATGACATGGAAAGTTGGGACAGTGCTTGACACATTGCTAATGGTCAATGGCTATTAATAATTACTATTTTTATTTTTACTGTAGAATACACTCTTAGCATTGTATATCTATAAGGTATAGCCCTGCTGGTGCACATGAAACTCTGATACAGTACCACCATGGGGATACAGTACCACCAATGCAAATTCAGCCTTCCATTTTTAGTGGATCTTATAAAACCAAACTAGACCTAATGCATGTCAGGGATATGTAAAAAAATTCACTTATTCATAACCTGAAAAAGATATCACTTTCAACTCTCTCAAATAAGAGTCCTATTTTGAACTAAACTTTTGAGACTTTAGTAAGTATTCAGCACCCAAAGTTGGAAATGATGGCAACTTAATACCTGAGTTTCTGGTAAACCTCAATAAAGATTACATTTCAGCTCGACCATGAATAGCTCAACTCACATTTAACTTGTCTACACATGGTCATGGAGATGGGAGCCCAGCCAGGTCCCTCAGCAATCTCATAGACTCAGATAATTGTTCTACTAACTCACTTGAAAGGCAAGGAAACATAGATTCAGAGAGAAAAATTAAAATGGCAATGTAAAGTCACCCAGTGGGTTAATGCAGAAATAAGGACAGAAAGAAGCCACATCAAACTGGTCAGAGGCTCTCTTCATCACCCCACACCACCATTTCATTATTCTCTCATATCATTCACAAACCCTTGCTATTAAAACCGACTCAACAGCAAATTTGATAAATATAGATTATTATTAAATCTTTTATTGATTTTTCTTCACCTAGTCACAAGAGTAAAGCTTTGATACAATGGCCATTCTGGGTCAGAGTAAGAACAGCATGTGAATTTTAGGTTTGAGCATATCCCTTCATTTTAATGATACGATGTTCATTAAACTCGCATTGATTATTAGCATTTACAAATATGATTCATTCAATCATCTACTAAAAATAATAGTGGTTTGCTTTCTAACGCATTTAAACCAATACATAATCGCCAGCAGGAAATCCCACTCACACTGAATTAGGATTGTGCATTAATCTTAGTTAGCTTGGCTTTTCATATTGTACTGGACATGATTATTTGGCAAAATAAAAATGAATGCTTACATTTGACCTGTGACTTGCATTTTATAAAAACATACACAATTAGGGATGTAATTGTGCAATTTTTCAGCTGCACTCACTCACCTAGCCAGCTGTCTAGATTTCATGTTAAACTCATTTTTCTCCATATTCGGGTTTATTTTTATACGGATTATTTTTTATTAACTGTACAAAAGTAAACTTTGGTTTAAGTTTCATAATTTTATGTGCTACACACTTATTGTGTGTTTGGCAACATATGTACCC
>NW_012141747.1:402593-404928 GCF_000956105.1 Propithecus coquereli
ATGGTAGCTGAGAAAGATCTTCCTGCCTGTTGCTCACTAGATAGAAAAAAGAAAAAAACAATCACTATGGAAAATTTGTCAATGTCCTGGACTGGTGACTCTCTTCTTCAATTTCTCTTTTGCTCTAGGCAATACTCAAAGTGACTTAGAGGAGAGAGATTTTCACTTAGACACCTCACTCCTGAAAGCAAACTCAATCAAGTTCAGAATCAAGGCCAGTGGTCCTCTTGGCTCCTTTACATGCAAGTGCTAGTGATTGTCCCAACTGACCTATCTAGTCCTGATTTTTATACAAATTAACATATCATAGAAAGACTTGTAAAGTAACATATTCTTCTGAGGTCTTTAAAATACATATCTGGAGATATATACACACATATATAGATATAGGGTTGGGTTGCTTGTCTTTTCAAAATCATTACCACAAATCTCCATTTCATTCTGCTAAACTACATGTCATTGTAGAATAGACTTAGAGTTTTTCAGGGATATTGTGTTCTGGGATTTATAATATGAAGTTTCATTAATACATTAATATAAATATTAAAAATTAGATAATGAGGGACTTCCATTTTGTAGTGTGATACGTAAAAACTTAAAAGTCATCACTCCCCCAGCATCATGACAAGGAAAAAGTAGAACAAACCGACCTTTGATTTATCAAAAAATAGAGCTCACAGGGCAAACCACCACACTGAAGACTTGAGAGAAAGAATGAAGAGAATCACAACTCACCAGGGGCAGAAGCAATGTTGGAGCCAGCAACTGGTAAGAGCCATTAAAGGGTATTTGGTTAATTACTGAAGACTGATGGCAGACTAGAATGAGAGATTAAAATGCCTCGGGTACCAGCCACCTGAGCACCCCCACATTCTCATTCCTGAGTTTTACCTCAAGGAGCTCCAAGGATTTCCATGTGTGAACATCAAAGAAAAATCTCCCCCACTGCTTCCGAAAGGAGTAGGAGAAAAGTAACCATTTTGTAAAAGGCCCAGAACCTTCTGTTCTCCTTTGCAAAGGCCTGCCTTCAAGAGAAACTGTTTCACCTTAGCCCAACAGGCATGGGTTTTAGTAGATCCTAACCAACCTGGGAAAAGGCACATGAAATATCCAGCTTCAGCTCCCTCTTGCCTTCATGCCTCACCCAAGGAAGATGTACTAATCAGTTCAAGCTGTCATAAAATACCACAGACTGAGTGACTTAAACAACAGAAATTTATTTTCTCAAAGTTTAGGAGGCTGGAAGTCTAAGATCAGGAAGCCAGCAAGGTCAGGGTCTGGTGAGGACCCACTTGCTGACTTGCAGACAGCCACCTTCTCACTGCGGTCTCACATAGCCACAGCCAGCTCTGTAGAACTCTTTTCATAAGGCCACTAATCCCAACATGAGGGCCTCACCCTTATGACCTCATTTGAACCAAATTACCTCCCAAAGGTCCCAACTCCAATAACATTACATTGGGGGCTAGGGCTTCAAAATGAGAATTTTAAAATGAGAATTTTTAAAAAATTAATGACACATACCAATATCAACATAAATTTTAGGGGGACACAGAAGAGTTCATAGCAGAAAGGAAAAGCTGAGAATTACTGGTAAAGATCACAGCCCAGGAATAGAAGCTCACTAAAGACTGAGACCTAATCATAGAATTACAAAATGCTACCTCTTCCCACACCCTAACCACCACATGAACAGGGCATCTGTGTAATAACAATGGATTACAGCTGAAAGAACAGCATGTCTCAGATCTGATTTAAGAAATCTCTAGGGAAATGCAAAGATAACATGGTAGACAGAAACAAGGACACCAGAGGAAATTTTAAGCTCAGACATGTACAGCTACAGCAAGTATTAGTAGTAAACACAGCCTAACTCTTAGCTAGATAAACATACAACCTTATGTTGAAGGACTGTTTATCTCACTCAGTTCCTTTTAGTTGATATATCATGTAACGCTTTCAACAAAAAACTACAAAGCATGCTAAAAACAAAAATACACAGTCTAAAGAGACAAAGCAAGCCTCAGAACCAGACTCAGATATGGATGTTGCAATAACCATCCCAGAAGTTTGAAACAACTATGATTAATATGCTGAGGGATCTTATGGAAAAATGCACAACACGCAAGAAGAGATGGGTAATGTACACAAGAAGATGGAAACCCTTTTTAAAAATCAAAAGAAAATGCTAGAAATTTAAAACATGAAGAATATCTTGATGGGCTCATCAGTAGATTGGATACAACTGTGGAAAGAATCAGTGAGCTTGAAGATATGTTAATACAAACTTTCCAAACAAAAAAGCAAGAGAAGCATGAATTAAAAAGCAATTACA
>NW_012141747.1:416278-418694 GCF_000956105.1 Propithecus coquereli
ATTTGGGAATTGCAAATTAAAACAACCAGATATCACTACATGCCCATTATAATACTGCAACCTAATGCAGGTGCAATACTAATTGCTGACAAGGATGCAGAACAATAGGAACTCTCTTTCACTGCTCACAGGGATGCAAAATGGTGCAGTCATATTTGGAAGACAGTTTAGAAGTTTCTTATAAAGCTAAATATAGTCTTACCATAACACCCAGCAATCATACCCCTTGATATATCCAAATGAATTAAAAATTTATATCCACACATAAACCTGCACATGAATGTTTATAGTAGTGTTATTCAGAAATGCCATAAATAAGATGCAACCAAGCTGTCCTCCAAAAGGTGAATGGGTAAATAAATAGGTGATATCCCATTGTCCATGTGTACCACTGGACAATGGGATATCACTCAGCAATAAAAATAAATGAAATATCAAGCCACAAAAAGATAGGGAGAAACCTCAAATACATATCGCTGAATTAAAGAAGCCAATCTGAATGATGATTCTAACTATATGACTTTCTGGAAAAGGCAAAAAGGAGTGATCGTAAAAAGATCAGTAGCTGTGAGGGGTGCAGGGGAGGAAGGAATGGAGGGAGGAGGAGGGGGAGGAAGGAATGAACAGGTGGACTACAGAGGATTTTTAAAACAGTGAAACTACTCTATATGATACTGATTATATACACACAACATCATGCATTGGTGAAAAACCATAGTACCTTACAACTGCAGTCCCCAAACACCAGGCCACGGACTGGTATTGGTAGGTGGCCCATTAGGAACTGGGTTGCACAGCAAGAGGTAAGCGGTGGGCCAGTGAGCTTCATTTGCGTTTACAGCTGCTCCCCATCACTTGCATCACTGCCTGAGCTCGCCTCCTGTCAGATCAGCTGTGGCATTAAATTTTCATGGGAGCATGGACCCTACTGTAAACTGCGCATGTGAGGGATCTAGGTTGCACACTCTTTATGAGAATCTAATGCCTGATGATCCATGGTGGGGCTGAGGTGCTAGTGCTGGGGAGCCGCTGCAAATACAGATTATCATTACCAGAGAGGTTTGACTGCACAGAGACCATAATAAATCAATTGCTTGCAGACTCATTTCAAAACCCTATCAGTGAGTGGAAAGTGACAATTAAGCTGCATCTGGTGGCTGGCTTTAAGTCAGAATCCGACTGCATGTGGCCCGCCCATTATTTTCTTTACCACTTCCTTCTGCACCTCTTTCCCACACTGCGCACTTGTCTCAGTCACGGTTTCAGTAAGCCCAGAAGCTAACCCTCGCAAAAATGAGTAAAAAACAAATGTCACTAGAGAGCTTCTTTGAAAAGGAGAAAAGACCCAATGATGAGAACAGAAGACTCTAAAACTGCCAACAAAATGAAAGCTGCTTTTAAAAGAAAATACTAAGAGTCCCACTTAAATTATGGGTTCATTGCAACAGGTGATTCACATTCTCCAAACTGCTTTGTATAATATGTGGCAACCAGCTATTCAACGAAGCCAGGAAACCTTCAAAACTGCTTTGCCACATGGAGACCAAGCACCCTGCAGTAAAAGACAAGCCTTTGGAGGTTTTCAAAAAAAAAAAAAACGTGAACATGAAGAACAGAAGCAATTACTGAAGGCCACCACTTCATCAAATGTGTCTGCACTGAGAGCATCATTCTTAGTGGCTAACTGCCTTGCTAAAGCTAAGAAGCCCTTTACTGTTGCTGAAGAGTTGGTCCCGCCTGCTGCTAAGGACATTTGCCATGAACTTTTAGGACAGACTGCAGTTCAAAAGGTGGCACATGTTCCTCTTTCGGCTAGCACCATAACTAGATAAATCAATGAAATAGCAGAGTATACTGAGGCACATTGTTAGAGACAATTAATGAGTCACTGTGGTACGCAATCCAGGTTGATGAGTCTATGGATGTCAACAACAAGGCAACAATATTTGTTTTTGTGAGATATATTTTTCAGGAGGATGAGCATGAGGATATGTTATGTGGGCTTTTATTGTCTGCCTTCAAAGCCAAACTGGAATTATTGGGGTGCTGAGTGAACATTGGGATTTTTGACATGTTTCAAACATTAGCAGAGATTTTGAAAGATTGACCCAGGGGCCTTCTTTCTCCCAGCTGGTGCATCATCATCTCTCAGCTTTCAAAAGAGCTTGAGCATTACTTCTCAACCACAAAATACTTCCAAATGGAGGGAATGAATCCTCAACCCATTTGTGAATAAGCCAGATGAATCGACTTTGTCCGTGTTGGAAGAGGATCACAATTCAAGAAAATTGCTTGAGATCACAAATGAACTTCATTTGCCTTAAAAGTATGTTTGAGACAACTTCAAATCTCCATACATTTTGAATTAAAGTCAAGACATAATATCCTGAGATTGCCACAAAAGCATTGAAAAGCC
>NW_012141747.1:418744-419953 GCF_000956105.1 Propithecus coquereli
AATATTTTGCACTAAATGAAAATAAAAATATAACTTATCAAAATGGGTGGGATGTAACAATAGTAGTGCTTAAAAGAGATCTAAGCATCAAATGCATATATTAGAAAAGAAGAAAGATCAAAAATGAATGATCTAAGAGTCTAACTTAGGAAACTAGAAAAATAAGAGCAAATTAAATCTAACCTAAGCAGAAATCAATGAAATTATAAGTAGGAAATCAATAGAGAAAATCAATGAAACCAAGAGTTAGTTCCTTCCTAACTTGACAGAAACAACTAGATAGAAATAGAAAAATAAAACCTACAGCTAACTTCACATTTAATTGTTAGAAATAGATACTTTCCCCATAAAACTGGGAATGAGGCAAGGGTGTTCTCTCTCACTACACTTATTCAACCTTGTACTGGAAGTCTTAGCTAATGCAATAAGACAAGGAAAAGAAATAACAGGAATACAGATTGGGAAGGAAGAAATAAACCTGTCTTTGCAGACAATGTAATTTTCTATGCAGAAAATATGGAAATGTGTCAGGATACTTGTCTAATATGTAAAAGTCAATTGCTTTCCTACACACAAGCAATAAACCATTGGATTTGAAGTTTAAGATACACCATTTGAAACAGCACCAAAAAATGAAATACTTGGGTATAAATGTAACAAAGTATGTACAAGACCTGTATGGGGAAAACTATAAAACTCTAATGAAAGAAATCAAAGTAGTCCTAAACAAATGAAGAGATATTCCATGTTCTTGGATAAGAGGACAATATTGTAAGCTTTCAGTTATTAATTTGATGTATTGATTCAACACAATCCAAATCAAAGTCCCAGCAAGTTATTTTGTGGATATTGACCAACTGATTCTAAAGTTTATATGAAAAAGCAAAACACCCAGAATAGTTAATAAAGTAACGACAAAGAACAAAGTCAAAGGACAAAGGACAGTTATTCTCTGTCTTTAAGACAGATGCAAAAAATTCAATTTAAACACAAACCTTATATTAATACCTTTGACAAGAATTAACTCAAAATGGATCATAGACCTAAATGTAAAATGCCAAATTATACAATTGTTAGAAGATCACATAGAAGAAAATCTAGGTAACCTTAGGCTTGGTGATGACTTTTCAGATACAACACAAAAAGCACAATCATGAAAGAAAAAAATGATAATTTAGACTTTTATTAAAATATTAAAAATTCACTCTG
>NW_012141747.1:424077-429602 GCF_000956105.1 Propithecus coquereli
CCAGCCATTTCAAATCCTCTAAAAGAATAAAATAGTTTTTCAATTAAAAATGAAAAAGGCTTGGAGTGTCAACATTTCAACGTTTAACAGAAAGTGTTCCTAAGTAGTACCTTTGAGTGAGCAGCAGAGACATTGTAAAACATTGTGGAGAACTGAGGGCTTGTTGCTCCCTGCCCTCTAGGAACTCAATTCTAGTGGCAGAAGCAGAAATATAATCAAATAAAACTTGCTCAATAGTGACTTACCCTATTGTTCATGCAGAGGTACAAAGTGCTTTGGAAGTCTGAAGAGAGAGCACTAAAATGCACGCATATATGCAATATTCATGGTGAATTTGCAACATCCAAGTAAAACACTTTCAGCTACCTTAGAGGGCTCTGTTCCTCGATTACCCCACACCATTTCATTGGTTATGATAGATTTCTGTATGTCCACTCACCATGTGTTACCTCTTCTTTCTAATAACATAGGTAGCTGACAAGATCTGCTTCTGAAATTTAGCTCAAATGTCCCATTTTGCCAGAGGGGCAAGAGCACTTCATAACCCTAGCCCCAGCAACTCCAGACACTCTCTACCATTTGATTCTGTTTTATCTTCTTCACGGGCAGCCTTTATCATACTTTAAATTGTCAACTTTATTGGTTAAGTTTTCAATTTATTGTCTGCTTTTCCTCCCATTAAATCGAAGTTCCTAGAGGGAACCAGCCTCTTTCTGTCTGGTGGAGGCTGGGAGCTCAGGCTGTAAGATGCTGTGTCTATAAGGGTGGACACAGCCCATCGCTGATTGACTGTGCTGGGCTTTAATCTCACATCTTTATGTTGTTAGTGATTTCATTAGCAATTCAACTCAACAAGGACAAACTACCTCAAAATACATTTCTGCCCCAAATGTAAGACAGAAAATGACACCACTGAGAATATAATGGAAACAGATAGTTGCATTATTTATCAAAAATCCTGTGAATTCTACAAACAATATAGTGAAATAAAAGCTGCACTTCACAACAATTTGACAATGTATCAGTCAAATTTGTGTATTAGAGAATACTTCTTCCACATTCAAAGCACAATTGGGTTTATTCCAGTTATAGTATGACTGTATCTGTACATCAATACCTCCTTTATTTCAGTTTATTAGAGCCACAAAATACTATTTGATTTGATGTTGGGATATTTTACAAGTATGTTTGCCTGGATTTGACAGAGCGAATGAATTTAAACATTGCCAATCTATGATCCTTTGAACACTCAAGTTTTGTATCAAAAAAAATTATTCTATAGGTATTGTTAAAGAAACCACAATAATAAAAGCTTAAATATTGGTTTTATTCACAATTATTTTTTAAATTGATGGTTCATATATGATCAAACAGTACTAATGTTTTCCATGCTTATACGATCACAGTTTTATCATAAGTGATAGCACTAATGTTATCTCATTTTAGTTACTAATTAGAGGAGGGTATTATGTTTGCACATTAAAATATGATCTTGCCATAAGAGATAATTTTACTGAATTTAAAAATTGATAATCTCCTTCCATTTACCACTATCTTCTCTATGGAAACTCTGCTCCTGTTCAAGGCCATTGTATTATTTTCTCTCCACCCTTTCATACTGCCACATACTTGCCCTGATTCTAGGGCAGTGTCTTTTAAAGTTTGCACAACCCATACAGTAAAAAATAAAGCTTTGATAGAGACCAGCACAATATCGCATGCTTGCATGCACACACGCTTGCTTGTAATACAAACATTTCCCAAACAATAGTTAAATTTAGCATGTGCATATGTCACAGTACATCAGTTTAAAAGAATTAGGCTAACTGAGGTAAAACACAGGTCCTGACATAGTAGTTCTCAGTAATCACTTGTTGAATAACATTGTCGAATGTTGAACGTTTGGCACATTATTGACAGTACATAAATGGTTAGATATAAGTTTTAATATGCAGGGATTATGGGGATTATCATACATATATATGGGACTTAAACATGCTGAAGGATGTCAAAGAGCACATATGCCACAGTACATTAATTAGGCATACACTTATTGAGCACTATTATTCAAGGTGTTGCAGATATAGCTGGAAACAGCAGAGACAAGAATCCTGTCCTCATGGAACTAACATTCTAGTGGGTGGAAATAGATCTTGAAGAAGGTAAATTGAGTAAAATGTGAGTTGATGATGAGTGTTTATGATAAAAATAGTAATCCAGGTTGCAGGATGAGGACAAGGCTACTGCCATGTTTGTTAGGGTGGTTGGCTGGGAGAGCCTCACAGAGAAGCTTGGATTTGAGTAAAGGCTTCAATGAGATGGGTGCATGAGCATTAGAGTAAGGTGTGATTCAAGCAGAGGAGACAGAAATGCAAAGGCCCTGTGGCAAGAAGGTGCCTGGTGTGTTGAGAGACAACTAGGAGTCTAGTGTGGACAGAGCAGTAGAAGGGAGGGGCAGAAAGCTAGGAGGTAAGGGGACAGTATTAACTGGGGGACACATCCTTTAGAGTTTTGGGGGCCATTTTTGGGAATTTGTTATAGCCTCAGAAAGAAATTGGAAACTATTTGGAGGATTTTGAGCAGAAGAATCACATGATCTAAACAAATAATCATGTAACAGTTTCAAGCCTTTGTGTGACCCGACCTAGCTCGGTACAGGAAGTGTGGTGGGCAGAATAATGGTCCCCAAAGATGTCCACATCCTAAAGTCTAGATCTGGGGATACATTAACATGCACAGTAATGGGAAAGTAAGGTTGCCGGTGGAATTAGGTTGCTAAGCAGCTGATCTTGAGGCCGATTATTATCCTGGATAACCTGGGTGGGCCCAATGTAATCACAAGCATCCTTATCAATGGAAGAGGGAAGCAGAGAATCTGTCAGAGAGAGATTTGAAGATGCTATGCTGTGAGCTTTCAAGCGGCAGAGGGGCAGAGAGCCAAGGAACATGGGAAAGCTGGAAAACACAGGGAAATGGATTTTCCCGTCAGATCCTCCAGCAGGAACGCAGCTCTGCCGATACCCTGCTTTCAGCTCAGTGAGAAACTTTTCGGACTTCTGACCTCTAGAACCATAAGAAGATAAATTTATGTTGTTTTCAGCCACTAAATTTGAGGTCATTTGTTACAGCAGCAATAGGAAACTAATATATAAGGTATTTCAACCAACTGGGCTTAGAAAAGCTTCAGGGAGAGATGGTAAAATGTCTGGAAAAGTCCTGAATGAGCTCCCCCCACCGCCTTAGGTGCTAGTGTGTCATCATAAGGTGTGGAGTACTTCTTGGGTCCCCACATCTCTGTCCTCGTTTCCTGCTTCTTCTCTTCAATTATATTAGTCATACCTAACAGTTTTAGCTAAGTTAGGAAGTTTCTTTCTCTCTCTTTTTTTTCTTTTTGAAACAGGGTCTCTCTCTGTTGCCCTGATGAGAGTGCAGTGGCGTCATCATAGCTCACTGCAACCTCAGACTCCCGGGCTCAAGCGATAGTCCTGCCTCAGCCTTCCTAGTGGCTGGGACTACAGACACGTGCCTCCACTCCCTGCTAAATTTTCTATTTTTTGTAGAGACGAGGTCTCACTCTTGCTCAGGCTGGTCTCAAACTCCTGAGCTCAAGTTATCCTCCTGTCTCGGCCTCCCAGAGTGCTAGGATTACAGGCGTGAGCCACCACACATAGGGAGTCTCTCTCAATAATGACCAAAGAAGCCATATAACCATATTCTTGTCCTGATCCTGTTTTTGTGAAATGCGTGTACGTATGTGTGCATATATACACACACAGGTATGTGTATGTCTACCTGTATAAACTCAGGGGGAGGAACACCTGGCTAATATACGCTTCAGGTGAGAGGAGCTAGTGTTGGACATGCAAAAGGGAATTTCTATTTTCTACTTTACATGTTTTTTCTTAGAAAGCGGTAGATTCACAAATCTTTTGGACATACACACGCATTTAAAGAAAGAAAAATAAGTGCATACACTGTCATTTATCTTTAAGAACTAAATACAGATTCTAATTTTATAATTTTATTGGTGTTTCAGTATATATCAAAAACATTTTGTGGCCCTTACTACAATTTGAAATGTTGGTATATTTCCTAATGGCTTGTGCTGGGCCAGACATCAGCGATCAGGTGGACAGTTTTGAGTATGGGAAGTCATAGTAAGATTTTTTTTTTTCTCTTGCTCAGTCATAAACAAACATGAGGATAAATCAGCATTAATACAAACCCCAAATCATATATTCTTTGTAAGTCAAAGCACTCAAATATTGTCAATTTCATATGGTTCAATCTAATATTAATGTGTTGTTGCAGAAGAGAAATCTTACAAGTCCGTAATACTCTATTTGATAAAGGCATGTGTGGGCCATACCCACACCACCCACACCGACACAGTTCTTACACGAGGAAAGGGTTCTCTGGTAATAGATCAATGAAAAGTCTATAAAGAGGAGTGTAATTTAGGCAGCCAGAATCAGAATAAGTAAAATGAAAAGAAAAAAAAAAAGCACTGAAATGGGGCTTATCTACTTACTCAGTACTTGATAAAGCCTGACAAGTTAATTAAGTCACTTTTATTAAGGTTGCAGTACCATATGATACTTCAGTGATAATACACTTAACTGATGTGAACAATATTAACAAATCATACTGAAAAAATCACCAATTAAAAGTTTATACTTAAAAAATCATTTAAACTAAATGATAATATGAATCAATAAAATTTTGTCTATAAGATGATTTTTAAAACATCGAACTGCCCTATCATGGTGGCAAGAGATTAGGAATTGTTCAACATGTTCAAAATGGGAATGAGAATAAATATTTCATAATATAATACAAAGGTATCAATATTTAAAAGCCTTCGTTCATACTTTACAAAATTCTTAATGCAATTTATGTTTCTGAGATGATGATATCTGGTTGATACATTTCTTTTCAGGTATTTTATCAGATTAAGGGTGTATGTTTATTATCTCAAACCCATCTTAACTAATTTCATTCTCAGGGTCAAAAACTTTCTGAAAATAACTGCTCTGGGATGTTCATTATTAATAGTGTTCCTCTCTCGTTAATAGTTTATGGGGAGCTTCTCAGAATATTATGAGACTGTAAAAATTCTATCCCAATAAATGTGTCCATAGTAATAAATTGAATATAAGTTATAGTCTATGAGTTTCACATTGATTTATGCTTGTCGTAACAAGTAGCTGCACATGGTCCGCACAAGCTAGCAGAGTGAAGCATATGGTTTCCTATTTGCAGGTGCAGAAGTCTCAGAAATAATTCCAGTTTAGAGAAAATAATTATAAAATGAGGTCAGAAAAAAATCACTAAAAAATCATTCATTATTCCATTTCTAAATCTAATCTGAGCAGGAAACCTCCTTTCAATCAACAATTTATTTCTCAAGAATGCTCTTTTACTTGACATAGGAAACTAGAGCCAATTGAATGTGCTTCTGGAAGTGATTAAAGGTTAAAGACGAGGGCATGCAACCGAGATTTGAGGTACGTATACACTCAGTG
>NW_012141747.1:430637-472058 GCF_000956105.1 Propithecus coquereli
AAATAATGCAATGTGTGTTTTAAAACATCAGAAAAATTGTGTGATGTAATTTTAAATCTTATAATCAAAATCTTACTTTTTTTAAACTAGAGTGAAGGAGTGACCACTTTTCCTATTTAGGCTCTATTTATGCATTTCTAAAATTTCCTCAGTAGCTTTCTGTGTAATATAATGCTATTCAGTTATTGTATTTCATCAAAACTGTACCTGCTCTTCAGAGAAAGATGGAAAAGGCCTTTTGCTTTACTGGAACATTAGTTTAATAGGTTTTAAAGATTGCCAGTGCTTCGTTTAGAAAGGCAGGTTCCTTATAAGTGAAAGATGAGATGATGAATTGTTGACTTTTAAAAAATCTTGGTTTTTGATAAAGAAAACATATCTCATGAAATTATTAGAAAGTACGATAGAGCTCCAAGTTTAGAAAACAAGATGTCTGATGTGAAATGGGCCCCCTGAGCATTGGTTGCAAAAGGAGACAGAGGAAGGTTGGTCCAATCAATCAAGAGATTGATTTCATATACATGACTTTAAGCAAAAAAAGTTTACTATATTTTGTTGAATTTTAACTAGTGGGCTAGTTTGAATTCTTCTCTTCGTATGTCCGGCCCTATCCCTGTCCTTAGCGCCAGGTCTTTGGCTCTTTCTGCTCTTGCAACTTTCTTGATGGACAGACTCCCCACATCTCTGCTCATCCTCAAGCTGCAGCCCTTTAACCTTCTTCCACTGGCCAGCAGGATATGACTCAAGTCAATCAGAAAGTTTGAGCAACCTTTAAATTATAATACTATCCATACTGCAAAAGAAGTAGTCTCATGTTATAGATAACATATATTTTGTACATTTTTCAGAATAGAAACATTGAGAATTGGAACTCTTAGATTATAGCAGTAAGAAACAAAATCCTGAAGTGGGTGGAGACAGGGGTTAGGGAGTCCTAGGTCTGCCCATGTGGCCTCCTTGCCTCCCTTACCGAAAGAAGTAGCAGGTGAAGTTGAGAGGTCAGAGCAGCCTCCACTCTCAGTCTTCCTCAGCTGCCTTTGTGTTACAGGCCTGAGGGGGCCGTAAGAACAAAGAAGTCAATCCTTCTAAGAAAATACAACCCATCCCTTTTCTCAGCCCCAAACCATGCTTGTTCCTGAGATTAAATCCTTTCTGCACACTTACGCTCTTTTCCCTCTTTCCCTTTTTCTCTCCTCCTCTTCTTCCCTTTTCTTTCCTCTCCTTCTCCCACACAGGCTACCAGGTCTGATAAATATCTGCATCACGTCTTAGTGAGTGCTTTCAAAGGTTTAAGTAGTAAATATTTCCTCCAAAAATAAATAATTTAAATTGCCAGAAAATAAATGCCGTAGTTGATCACGCTAAGGGAATTAGCCAAGTTTATATTGGAATTAAACTTGTATTATGTGAAACACAATACCATGAAACAGCAACCATTTTTTCTCCAAACACATGTACATGACAAAAACATGTTTTTCAAGTAATCAATAACAGCATTAAAAGCAGTGACCTAATCATAAAACAATGCTGCTCTGATTCCCTTTAACCACCAAACATGATCATAGAGCCACCATTTAAGTTGAAGTTAATTAACATGTCAAACCTATTCTAGAAATGGCATAACTTTTAAATCCATAAATGGCTTTTCAAGACCATCAAAAGAGAAGTTGAAGACTTCACACACTGACGGGCCGTCTTGCAGAAGAAACAAGAAATGATGGGCAACCAGGTGAGCACTGAAGGCCTTGGACCACCACACTCCACACCTGAAACTTATAGCACATGGCTGAGGTGCTCAGAAGGTGACTGTGTGGGACATAGTTCCCTTTGTTAGCTGCTCAAAGGTTTCCACTGTGATAGTTTGTACTAATTTATTGAAAAACTTAACATTTCCTTTTTCCCCGGTTTTCTTTTGTAAACACTTTGAAACATCTCCCCTTTTAAACTTTCAAATTAACTTTTACAGAACCAGAACCATCTATATCAAAGTGGAAACTGAGCATTGATCCATGCAGATCTACCTTTTATAAATGATCACTTGAAATACTTAAAATATTTGACTTGAAAATCCCCATTTCATAATTTTCTTATATTGCTTCTGAAACAGGAAAAGATACCATCAGATGTCTAAGCCTCACAAGTATACGTTATGAAAGGTTAATTAAAATTTATTCTATACTTTGCAAAATTTTTAAAAATATAACAAATTTGATTAGTAATAAAAAAATTATAAAAACTTTATAACATTCAGAGAAACCAAATTTGGTATATCAAATAAATAGATTTTTTTGTATTATTAAAATGACCTTAATCATTCTGATAACTATAAGTCTTATATTTAAATACAAAAGACTATGTCTATAAAAATTCTATCTATCCTATTATAAAACACTCAATAAAAAGGTAAAGTTTCTGTCAGGCTACCTCTTGCCAACCTCTAACAAGTCACAACAAAAACACTTGTAGTGTATCATTTTCTATTTTGTATTATCAATTCTTTTATTTTTCTAAGTAATCTAACTATTAGGCTATATATGATCTTTGTAAAAATGTTAAAGAACATTTTGTTCAATATTTCCTTTCTTTACCCCTACAAAATCACAAATCTACTACAAAGGAAAGAGCCCAAAACACGTATAGGGATGCCTGGGTACTAAACTTTATTCTTGTATGTGAAAAAAAACATGTAGATGGGTTTTACGTAGATTTCTGGGTTCAAATACTTTCTTGCCTTATTGGGAAATCATATTTCTGAACATATTGGCTTGGGTATGCAAGTGACCCAGCCATGCCAAATCTCAGGGGTAGGCCTAGGCCTAGATTCACTGATACTTTTTGTGTGGGCCTGAGTTTAAAATTGCCATTGCTTTAGAAGTTGCTGTCAACTTGCCACTTTACAGATGGGATGAAAAATTCCTCTATACGGTTCCACAGGTCCATTGGCATAAGAAATGCAGAATGCTTCTATTTACCATTGATTAATAGTAATACCATTACTATTCAACTGTTGGTTATTTTTGTGACTTACCTGTAAGGTAGAAAGCACTATGGTTTGAAACAAAGCTCCAGTGTCTCCTAGTTTAAAACCAAGGTGTGCACGCTTTCAGAATAATACGTCTTCAGCAAGAAGAACACTTTAGCCATCATAGGTTTCCATAGCCAAGTGTGGCGATAAGGTATTATTGAGGTGTTCTTGCTATCATTTCTTAAGTTGGCATCTCCTTGAAGAAATAATTTAAACCACCCTGGCTAGTGAACCCACCCGGAAAGGACATAAAGTTCATTTTAGTCTTACTTGGCTAGTTAGTCACATTAGCTGAAACAGAGAAATCTACCTGTGTGTAGACATACCCTAGATTTTATACATCAAATAGGTATTGAGCATTTGCCCAGTCCAGGCATTCTGCTATGCTCTCAGAAATCAGTGGTGTAGAAATGAACCCCCTACCTACGAAATGTAACAACTCTAGAAGAAGTGGTGGTGGAAAGGGCTTCTAGTAACTTTGATCATAAACGTTTGCTCAGATTTCAGTTTACTTTCCTAAAGGTCTTTACATTATGACTGTACCGTAATGAAAAATTTGCACTTCCAGCCTTTTCCTCGGGATAATAGTAGGAAGGACCAACGTCCTTTCATATTAAGGGACACATTGGCATGTGTTTTAGAGAACTTTCAGCAATGTTCCCCCCAAAAATGAAATTTACTCAAAGCTTATAAGGACAGGATTAAGCTGAATCAAGATTCATCAAAAAATAAAGCATGAAGACTTCAAGACTCTTGCCATTGAATCTATTATGTCCTTTTAGCAATTGCACAGGGCTTAGCTTCCCTTTCAACACATCTTGCAAGTCCTAAAGCAATTGGAAATCCTTCACAATGATTTTTCTTTTAATAAACTTGAATATTATAGTTTTGTCCTCTAAAAAACTAAGGCTTTACTAACGAAGAGCAAGATTGTATCTCTGTGATGTGAAGATCTAATGGTATCCATTAGAATGTTTTAGCACTCTTATTTTTCTTTATTTCCCATTCAGAAGCACGGAGATTGCATTAATACCTACACAGAAGAGTTTTGTGTAATTTATGATTTCAATAGCTGCTTATCGAAGACAGGAATACGATTTAATTATTTTTGTTTTTAGGAGAAACATTCTGCTGCAGTATCTCTTTTAATCTTCTCCTTTATAATATACCCATGCTACTCTAAGAATAATGGGAAATTTCTACTACATTTTATATTAATTCATTTAAACATATATTTTTACTTTGAAATAGGTATTTAATATTCTAAAGATTCAATGGGTAGAATCTAGTATCAATTTAGTTTTCAAAATATACTTCTCATAAACAATGAAGTTAGATATTCCCTTTAAATATGAATTCAGGATTCTATTTATTCAGTAAGATGATCTAAATCCTTTGACATTTGTGGGGAAATGCCCTACAGGTTTAAATATTACATATCACTGCTCTTTTGGCTCTATTAATAATATATGAACACATTTGGGTACATTTAAGTCTAAACAGGAGGAATATTCAAACACTTTAATGGGCAAAATACCTGTACTATGCAATTTCTTTCTCAAATAGTAGTGTGTATGTGTGTTTGTGTGTGTATGAGAGAGTGAGAGAGAACAAGAGCGAGAAAGAAGAACGTAGAGACGGCAAAAGAGACAGAGAGTGACAGTTTTGCAGAAAATTAAGCAGGACAAAAGAAATATATGGTTATGTTCTTTAGTAAAAGAAGGTAACCTCTTTTTAGAATTCGAGGTCTGGAGATGGTGTGTCTGGGAGCCCTATTATTCATGTTCTCCAAGCCCAGGCATTTTCCTTAAATGCATAAGCTAAAAGATGGGCCTTTGATAAGTAATATTTAAAATTGATTTTATTTTATTGTTGCACACAAGATTCTGCGAATTCCTTAATTCACTGTACAATCTAATTACAGCTTGATTTCTCAGTGGGAAAATATATTGCCCTATCTTCTCACGTTACTTTTTGATTATTATCTTCTATGGCTACTGCGGCCCTGGATTCCAGCCCAGTCATTTCTTTCACTTTAGTCCTCTCTGTAATACTGAGTATTGCAGTCGGTTTGGTCATACAACATTTAGTGTTGATTATGGAGACTGGCAAACGGAATGTAATACTCACGCCCAGATGTCGTGGATACATCTCACAGCAAGCATTCACAATAAAGCACCACTGTGGGTGAGTTGTTGTGAGTGAGTAAAGTAGCCAGGAAGGTTTCGCATTTAAGACTTACTGGGTTTACAATCACATGATAATTATTGGAGAAAAACACTCTGCATCTAATGTTTTCCCTAAAACATTTTTCATATATAATCATCATCATCAAAAAGTATATGTTTAAACTCTGTGTGTTCTCTGTTGAATGCTGCCCAGAATTTTTTTTTTTTTTTTACAAATCCTCTGTCTGTCCTAAGAACACTAGTAAATGTTGACATTGGTACCATCAAGGAGAACAATATGGGGGCTCCTATCAGAGAGGAGACCATGTCTAAGCAAAGAGATGAACGTGCAGAGAACAAAATCTTGGCTTTCTTTCTGTTTCTGCTCTTTCTTTATTTGATCTCAGTGCCTCTCTTTTCTACCTCTCTGTCCTTCCTGATCTGTCTCTCTTCCTGCACCTCCCCTATCCAAATGCAGCACACATTTCCAGGGCTTTGGAGAGAGGCCTCTGTAGAGTGTGTTGCTCTTTCCAGAAATAGCCCTTAATAACATGAGATACTAATTGTTCCTGCCTGTTGCCCCTGCCTCCAGCATGCTTTAGATCTGTCCTCAGAGCCTCTTCTGCTCTGCTCACTTGGGAAGACCAAGGCTTTGGCCAAGGGAAAGGTTCACACAATCACGGTAGTGAAGCCATGGTCTCATCTCAGAGTAACAAGCCCTGAGATCAGTGTGGAGGACCTGTGTGACCCCTGCCACCTGCAGACCACCACCTGTTCCTGCTCCGGTGACTCTTCAATACTGTGTCGGTCTCAGCTGGGGTCATGGGCCACGGGGACTTCCTGGTTTCCAAGGTTTCTAATTACTCAAGGGTATCTTTATCATAAAGCTACTGTTTTCCTTTTTAAATTAAATTCGCTATCTTTATTTTTTAAGTTAACAGTTAGTGATCAATGTGGCTATGCTTTTGAGGATAGCATTTTTTGGTTTTTAGTTAAGGAAAAAATTAAGTGTAGATTACTTTTATAGACTCTGTGTTATTATGGACTGAAGGTAAAATTTTTAAAAGTTAATCTCAATAGTCAAAACATAAAACTTGAATTTGTTCATATCTACATTGCACAGACTTGAACAATGAGTTTTGTTCTGCAATATTGACTTAAATTGCACAAGATTTATTGCATTTGACCAGAGTCAGAATTCCTGTCCTAACAGTACTAAAAACGTTTGATAGGTGCTTTGAGACAATTTTTAATTCATCTTCCAATAGAAAGCCTTTGATAAAAAAAAATTAGAATTCTGTATTAATTTCTTTGAACTGCATATAGAAATCAGTATTCAAACTTATTTTTACTACTTTTTTGTTTCATTTGCAACTTCATACAGCCTGGACTTACTACTTTTTTGGATAAAACTTTAAGAAAAGGTATTTACTTGTTAAGTTATTTAGAATGCTTTTTGAAAATTCTTTATACGAATTCTCCATGAACTGAAGTTTTACTGAATTTCTGATCAGAGATACGAAGAACAGTCAATATACACACAAGGAAAAGAAGCCACCAGTGGGGACAAAAAGGAAGAAAGAAACCCTAAAAAGGTCCAAAGTTGATTCAATATCACAGATAAGATCATAGTAGGGTTGAATATCAAATTAGGAAGTGCCCGCTCTAACAAAAAGAAGAGGGTGTTTTTGAAGACATACATGTCTTCTGCTTAATCCACATTACAAATTGGATGAGAATGCCCTGCTAAGTGTGACTTGGGTTTGAAGAATTTTGAAGACCATAACCATTTCCCTGCCCCTCTGAACAATATTTAAGGCTACTTCTTATCTTGTTCCATGCACAAGTAGAAGCTTTTTGCTTCAGTTTAACAAAAATATTTTCAACCTTAAAAATGTAGGCATGTAAAATAGCCCTTTTCTCTAATAAGGCCTTTCACTGACAACGTTTGGTTTCATTGTATGCATTAAATCTGTGTCAAAACACAGCCACCCAATGTTAACTAAGACTGCAGTGAGGGACTCTGATTCACAAGCATATTTTTATTTAATCAAAGACACCTGGTTTTTCCAATGTCTGACTCCAAGTAATTCCCAGTGATTTTTTTTTTCTTTTTCTTTTTTTTGATAAAGGACCTTCCTTTTCTATAGCTGGTACCATCAAAATGCATTGGTCCCCTCCATCCTCAGACCAAAGAAGTAAACAATATTCATGTAAGGGGAATATAACTTAAGCAATTCACAGAGTATACAAACATTTATTGGTACAAAACCTGAAACATGAGTTTTTTGTTAAATTTTAACAGTGTTTTCTCAAATCTTCAAAGCTTGCCTTGATGGTTTGCTGAAGTAATTGAACCACTCTTGAGTTGTTTTATATAGGACATCTTATCTTTCTTTCATTACTCAGGCTGTGGCTTCTTTTCTATTCCCATGAAATCCGTGTACACACTTTAGAAGCCCTCCTGAACAAGCTCGCTTCTAACTTTCACAGAGCCCTTAGCACAATTTGAATACGAAAGAGATACTGAATAAAAAGCTTTAATCTCTTGTCTGTTATGCTGCTTTCTGGCCTCTCTTCATCTCTTCCTCTTCCAAGGGCTTTTCTGTGCGAGTAAAGTGAACACTTTCTGTTTAAAGTGAAGTGTGATATTCAAGAAGATGCATTCGGTAGGCTGAGATCGGGAAGCGGCTCCTGTAAATCCCCTCTGTCAAAATTTAGCTACATTTCTGCTGCATGGCCTTCTGTTTAAGTCTTTGCAGGTAAAAGATTAGTAAAGAGCTCTCCGTGAACAAAAATCATTCAATCAGCAGAATGTACAGGGAGTATCAAATGTGCCCTCCGCCTCAAATACTGTGGGGCTCTCTCCTCTGATACCTCTTCCCCTCGGTGAGCTGAAACTGCTTGAAAGGGTTTTCTGTTCTCTGGTCTCTTGTCAATTTGAATGCCAGGAAATGAGCCCCCTTTGTGAGATTAATTAATAGCAGGAGCGGATCGGCCGAGCCCAATCGCCACGCAACGGAGCTGTAATTGCTACTTTGTGGAAAGGAAAGAAAAAAAGTTTGGGTTGCCGTTTAAGAAGAGGGTTTAAGGAAAGTTCTTTGAACTAGAGGTCTCAGTGCACTGGATTAAGGCAAGAAGCAAGGAGGCCTTTGAAGTTTGCTAAGAGGTTTTGGAGGGGAAAAAAGTTGGGTGGCAAATGGGAGCTGGCAACATCAAAAGCGCTCTCACCGCTCCTCACCTGCTCGGCTTCCGAACGGGGACCGCAGGCTGGAAAGCAGCGCTGCAGGTCAAATGACCAGCTAGCGAGGCGGTGGGTGGGTGTGTGTTTATGGGGCTGCTAAGACACACTGTTGCTGCGATGTATGGGCCATGTACTTGGGCACACTCAGGTTATAGGCGCTGATTGTGAGGCTCTGCTCTTGACACCACACAGGGAATGAACATGCACGTGGGAAACAACCCCCCAGACTGATTTCTCTCATTCTTCCACGCCACTATCCCTTCTAAGATCTTCAAAGACATTTTTAAGTTTCTCTGCTTATCACTTAACAATGATATATTGATAAGAGGAAAAAGAGATGAGATTATTACGGGAAAATATATCCATCCCCTGTCTGGAAATAAGAATTAGCATCTCAACAGGGGCAATATCGCCCTCAAGGGGGTGAAATTGATTCTTGGGGGGGGGCGCTGAAAAAAATCTTAGAAATTACAACCGTTTGTGGCTCTCTAAAGGACTACAGCACATCAACAGATACATAATATATCTGAACTAACACAATTTCATGGGGAGGGCAATAATGAGAAATAAAATATCTACAAAGGCTTCTTAGAGGTCATAATAAAAAAAATTTTAAAAACCCTGAGGATCACTAGCGTATGCAAATACCTAAAAGGTAGCATGAATTTCATTTCCTATGAATTATGTATTGACCAAAAGTTAACTTAAGCATGTGCATTTCACACTTTTATTTTGTATATTATATGTCTTATCCCAATATTTTTAATACCTTCAAATCTTATATTGAATGTTTTTTAAAATTATTATGTTATTAAGCTTGTCAAATTGATTTAATAAAAATATCTACATATTTTAATTGAAAAGCTTGAATAGAGTTTACTTCTTACCATTATTACAATTTGTCCGTGAGCTCAGATTTCATGTTCGAATTTTTCAAAAAAATAATCAAATTAATTTGCCTGATGTTTTGGCTACCTTGTGAAATATTACAAATTCTAAATTTAGAAATTTTATAATAATCTGGTAGATCTACAAGTTTTATTACTACGACTTATCCTATCCATTGAAACTCTATGTTGTATGCTTTTTTCTAGGCTAATACGGTTAAATATTAATTTCAAATGATAAGCAATGTTTAAAAGAGGAGTTATAGAAAAAATTAAAAATACCTTGATATTTATTAGCTAATAGAATTGTTTTAGAGCTCTTACTAATTGAACTCAGGGATTTTGTTTTCATTTTGAACTCAACTTCCAAAATAAATATATAAAATTTTAGCTTAACCAAATGTGCAAATATTTAGGGATCTACTTTAATAACGAGAAAATCTTGTGTTCTATGTTTTTAATCTATAACAATGCTGTATTTTTCTTCCATCATAATGGCAAGAAATGTTTGAAAATCAAGGATCAATCCTAGCCAGGGTGGAATAAACCAGATACTTTTCTAGGCCTGCTCTTCAGCTATAGGTCATGATTCTGAGCACTACCATCATTCAGAGTATCATTCTTCACTGACTTTGAGAAAGACTTTCTGGAGGCTTTGCCTTAAGAAAAAATTATATACATGGCAATATGCATAGGGAGCCATGTCTTCTCTTTTCCAATGTATTTGGTCTATTGTGTTCAGAAAGATATTCAGTAGAGTGACAGTCCTAGCCAAAGGGACTGGTGACATTTCAGGGCTTCCTTTTCATTGACATCCAATACCAATTCATGCTGCACGAGCAGGTTGGCTGAGCCTAGCATTCAGCCCACAGTGAGCAATCAATAAACGTTGTTGACTGACCTCATTGGTGCACCCAACACATCACCCCATGGACTCTGCAGCCTCATTACAGAACCATCTTGGGGGACCTGCCATTTTGAAAGTTTTACAAATATTTTTAATGCAATGAGTGAGTGAATGAAGTAGCTAGTAATTATGAGTCCATTGCCAGAATTCCCAATCCCCAATCCTTCCAAACTTGCAAGAGCACATGTCTCTGTTTCCAATGAATCCCCATGCCTGATGGCTTACCTCACTTAGCAGAGACCTCTCCACTTTATGTAGAATATAAATTATGGACATATAGAAATATGTACAACACAAATGACCTAACCTCTATATTCTACAATATTGCCTACACCCTAGTCTACTAGCTGTCAAAAAGCTGTTCATAATTACACTCATTAGGAAAAGCAGGCATATATTCAATTGCTTTCCTGCTGCCAATGCAAGAAACAAAATAGTTTCCTCTTTTTTTATATTAAATATCTTAGTTTAGGCCATGCATGTTAGAGTTTATCACTCCTTGAGGATTGTAACTACAACATTTTTGAGCTATCTGGAGGATTATAATTGTGTGCACACATCAATTATGGATTGGATTCAGCATTTTCAGATAACTTCCCAAATCACAAAGACAGCACAGGGGTCTCCAGGCAGTTTCAGGCCAGTTTGATTACAGGTGTAGTACACACAGCCTTGTTAGTTCTCCGTGATGAGGGCTTCCTTTCCCTGCTGGGTCTCTGGGAGAGAAACTGACCATTGCCTTTCACTAACAATTTCTTCCCGTTCCCCAGAGATGCCTTAATGAGCCCCTCGGACATGGCCAAAGGCAATCTTGTTCTCTGGGCCAGTGAGGTGAAAAGCCAAAGCTTAACCTACCAGACAAGCAAGAATTAATAAGGTATCTTTGATTCATCTCAATTCATTAACAAAGTTACAAGTTTGGCGGCCTTAAGGAACACAGTGTTGCTCTGTCATTTCATTTACAAGTATTGAATGAAACGCCCGTGCCAAGGTATGTTAAAAAATTAACTTACAAAGAAAATAAATGAATGTAGAATACTAATTGGGAGAAAGCAACTGACAGATACTGCAAAAGATTGATTTTAGGGAAAATGGAGAAATCTGTTTTCTGTTTATTTTAAGGACAGGAAATGAATACTGATTAGAAATGTATAGGCAGTTGCATCGTGGAGCATTTGGTAATGTTTTCACTGGATATTTGATTTGTCTAAGTTTTTCCCAGATTTTAGATTGGATGCCAGTTATCAGAGTTAGTTTTTGGTCTAATAGTTAGTTGGACTTCCTTGGATACATGGCTCTTAAATTGTGAGCATTTGCCATGCCTTCCTGTGGAAAATAATTCAAGCACAAATGTCGCATTGCCACAGAAAGAAATGCCTACTCTAAGTAGGCAAAATAAGGCTGAGATGAGGTGGTTCAATTTCTGTTGGCTTAGTTTTTGCCTAAGAAACTGCTGTGAATTTGTTAAGAAATATTACCCATTTGTGTTTGTAGAACTCTTGAGGTGCTATATTATTATTCCTTAAATGTGTTGTGTGGATATCTATCTATCCATTTTGTCTCTAATCTATCAATAGATATTTCCTCTGTCTAGGATAAAAGGAAAGACAAAACAAAGCCATATACCTAAATAAGAAATGTTAGTTTAAAAAGAATGTATTAGAATGCAGCTTCTCAGAGAAAGAGAGGCAGAGTCGATCACTCTGGGTGCACGCTAAGCTGTTCCTTAGCATTGCCATCCCGTTTAATTGGGGGAGGGCACATCTTAACCACATTTGTTGTGTTACAGCCTTGCTAGGGGCCTGTCTCCACAGTGAAGAAGGTGACTGTGGGAGCAGCTTGGGGCTGCCAGAGAGGCAATGGCAGAGTCAAGCTGCTTTCCTAATCAGCTTTGCTGGGACCGCTACAAGATAGGCTCTGTGAAGAAATGGAGAGAATAGTACACAGGATCTCCTGGAACTATCTATAGTGTATATGGGCTGGAGTCAAACTATTCTAATTCTTCATGGGAATTTTGGAAATGCAGTAGTGAGGTTGCAGTGACATCTAAAGGCAGACTCTTCAACTTGTGCTGCACTTCTAAACAGCTTGCTCCTTTTTACAAATCCGTCTCCTGATAGCTTCTGACAAATTTCTCCTAAAATCTGCACAAGGCAATTTTACCTCGGATCTTCTGTCTTCTCAGTCTATGTCATTGGGAGTGGAGATTTTCATGCCGTGTGTGTGTGTGTGTGTGTGTGTGTGTGTGTGTGTATGTGTCTCTTGTGTACCATATTCTATCCCTTCCATCACCAGTGTAAGGGCGTCTTCTCCTCTGAAACTTAAACCCTTAACAATTCTTTGACCACATGTCTTGAGGCCAAACCAGGCTAAAATACGTAAACTACACCCTGGGTGAGAACCTCCACTGCCACCTTGCCAAGATTCTGCCTTGGTGGCAATTACACAGCTAGCTGGCTATGTAATTCTCCCTCTTCTGCGTTGCTGGAGCTAACAATATGGTCCAGAGGCTGTGTGAGTTTCCTCTGAGGCGTAGGCATTGGCCAACCCACCTGCTGCTATCATGAATTGGATATGACTGCCTTGCCAATTGGCATAGAGAAATGTGCACTTTTAATGCTGAGTGCCTGCATTTGAACTGTGCTTTTTTTCTTCTTCTTTAAATAAAATGACCTTTTCCTTAGCTTTCTCATATCCCTCAATTCTATAGGCTTCTTTTGCCTATGCCCACTTTGTCCCTAATGGTAGGGACTTTTTACCTTGTCTTTGACCACCTGCAAAGGGGCCTGGCTTTCCACCGGCACCTCCTCCCCAAGCATCCTGGCCATGGACATGCAGGCAACCTCCTCTCCTGTTTCAGATGAGCCCCTTAGTCTACTGTCGTGCAGACTAGTGAGTCTAAAATGTCTCATGCTTTGATTTGCTTTCACCATCCTTAAACAATCAGATGCATCCCATCGGTAAATTTGGACAAGGGCAAGAAAATTAGAGCATGTACACAAGGCAGCAGGGTATTTTGCATGCAGGTGATTCCCAACAATAATAGAACCTGAATGTGTTTTCTTAGCTGTCCATTGAAAGGATGGGAGTTTTTCTTTTCTTTTTTCGTCCTCTTTTTTTTTTTAATGGCCTTGATGAAAGACCTATAAAGTTGAATTGAATAGTTGGAAGATAATAACTCTAGTGGTAAAGGTCCCTGCATAGGTCTACCACCCTGCCCCTGGCAGTAATCCTGGCTTTGGGGATCTGAAATTTCCTAAAGATGTATTAGTGTCGTATACACATGTGCTCTTGTATGCTCATAATCCTTTTCACTAGCTTCTTAGCTGCATGCTTTGTATTTAAATTTTCCTTCTGACCAAGTAAATCCCTTTGGATGAAGTGACAGGATCTTTTCAGCACCCATAGCTGGTGACAGCTGGTGGAGAAACTCTGAAAGGCTGCAAAGTGTTTCTTACTAGCTTTCTTCAAGACCAGTGCCAGCCACCAGCTGAGCGATTTCTTAGTTCTCCCTTCAGGCATCAGTCAGTTGAAGGGGCTCACAGTAAATGCTGAAGAAGTATAATAGATACTAATATAAAAGACAATATCTGTGCTTTTGGCTTAACCGTGCCTCTAATTAGGTACTTATTTATTATATGTGAACATGGAACCTTTTCATTAATTCTGGTGTAACCCTTTATTAATACTGTATGAAGTATATTCTGGCATCTGAAATGCAGTGAAAACGGCTTTGAAAGCAGTCATTGCCGGTAACCTTTGGAAAAAGAGTTCACATGGCCAGATGCATTCTGTTTCCCCTTCTTCAGTGAAGTTTTCTTATGAATTTTTAACTTGCAGTATATTCTGTTGTTTTAAATGAAAATTGAAAGATGCCTGTGTTTTTGGGGAGGGGATTCCTCTGGCAAGTTGCCATTGTTAGCTTCAGTAATGACGTAATGAGAAAGATTCATACTAAATAAGAAACTAGACTTTGAATTGATATGTGCATTAGTGGTAAGCTGGTGCCCATGTGGAATTATTTACTTTCAGATAGTTACCTAACCAGATGCTATTTCTATATTTTCTGAAAAAGCAAAATAAAGTAATATTTTCGGGAGGAATAAAGATATTAATCATTTTACAGCAACATTTTGTTGTCGTTATATATTCTTTGTAAAGTTAGATCCCTAACACATCAAATCATCCTAGAAATTAAACATTTGCTCACATATAAAACAAATCTAAAATGAAAACTAATATACCTTTCCTATAGATTCACTTTCATATACTTTTTTCTTTTGTTTGTTTACCACTTTTTTTTACTCCTGCCTTAATTTTTTGAAGCATGAAGAGATAGTTGAGAGAGTATTTTATTATTTGTGTCTCAATATATATAAATATTCCTTGAAATTAGAATTTAAGGGAGGAAGTATTTGTTGCTGTATGTTATATCCATATAGAAATCTGGGAGAGCATAGACTAAATCAAACAGATGACCAGAAAAGCTGGTTATCCCAGAACTTTGAGAAGTCTTACATGAGACAAATAATTTAACAATTAAAAATTAATAGCAGAGTCCACCATTTTGGTTTGGTAACAACAACAACAAAAAATTACATAGAAATGAAAATCGTTTCCCACACATACAGAATTGTGTGTGTGTGTTTGAGTGTGTGTATACATACTTTTTCTTTGGCATTTTCAGTGCTTTTTAAATGTACGGAATTTTACTATTAAATTAATATGACATTCTGTAAATATTTTAAGAAATGTGAATACTATATTTCATGCTCTGATTCAGTTTTACAAAATCTGTTGCTCTTAAAAATCTAATAAGCTAGAGATGAAAAAATTAATACAAAATTAAAAGGAAGTGGTCATCGTATTTTACCTTATGTTTTGGGTTCACAAACCATATTTTAGCAGCAAAATAGATTCCGTGTCTTTTAATGAAAGAGAATGGTACAATTTGTAGTTTTAAATCCTGAATTTTCATTCTCGTTGTTCTGCATGTAGCATCCCAAATTTCCTGATATCAGCACCCCTGGGTGGGGGGAGGGGATGCTGTAAATGGTGGGCAAAATGAATTGGAGGCGTTTAAAATTATAAATGTGTAATTGATAAGTCCCCAAAATAGTCACTTTGCAAAACATCAAATGATACCTTTTTCTGGAATACGAGAAAAATTGCTAAACTCAATAATCATGGTACGCTATAAGAATATTAAATAAGCTGTAGAAAGGATAAAATTTCTCCTAAGAACCATTAAAAGTAAGCAATATGCTAATAATAAAATTGGAATCTCAGATTGTTGTAGGTGTTGGTGGTACTGTTTGAACCAAAATGCACATGGGCTTTCAAATATTCAAGTACTTCACCATCATATTTTTTGCACCTGATGAATTATTAATACAGGGCTTGTGCTGGGCTCACCAGCTACTCCTGAATCCCTATTAGTAAGTCACAATTTGATGTGTCACCATGAAGGGTGAAGAGGATGTCTAATAAGAATGTCATCTATTCATCGGTAGGCACAGATTGATAATCTGTTTCTTGATCTACTTCATTTTACATTAAGTAAATTGTTTAAAACAGGCTTTGTGTTTTTATGTAAGAAACTGCTTGATTTTGTTTTGTTTTTTGTTTTCCAGTTCTTGTTCTTAGAGGTAGGCATGCATGGATATGTACACATGTGTGTTTCAATGGACAGTTTTGCGTGCTGTAATTTTCTTGGTACTTCTTTCCACCAAATATTCAAATGCAAACATACACATATATGTACCGCATACCTGTGTATGTGGTGTCTGTTTACATTTTCTGCCATGCAGTCATTAAGCACACAACGTAGACTTAAAGGATGTCAAAACTGACAGCTTCAGCATGATTGATGATGCTGTGGTAGACTGATTCTTACCAGGTGTGGTGTGATGGGAATTCAAATGCGGTTCAGAGCTCCTATTTGTATTGGTAAAGTTTTGCTTTTCCGTAGGTTTCTTTTAGGGGGAAGAAGGCAGGGGAAGCTTCTGAACTTGTAATCTTAAACCCTTGTTTAAGATGTTTTGAATATTTTAAAGAAAAAAAAACACTGGATTTTCTTCCAATAGGCATATCTGATGCATGCTCTCCATTTTTACATCATTTACTCCTCAATACACACCTGAATAGTCTCTTATATAGTCTCTTACATTATCAGGATAAATATTTTCAGAGATATAAAATTACTGGTCCTGTTGTTGTTATTATTTTGGGTAAAAAAGTATTTACCATTTACTCTCTTAACTGGACAGAAGTGCTAGCTGCCTTCGTGAGTCCGTGAAAACGCCAAGCCCAAATTTTAATTAAAATTTCATGTGAGTATTTTGAGCGGCTACAACTTTGAAGGGGCGAATGAATGTGACGTTCTCTGGTCTCTATGCACATAGTATCTCCTCTTTAAATCTGAGAGCTCAGATTTGCTCCTGCTGGACACTAGCCATCAACATGAACGAGTGGGCATCTCTGTGAATGCCCTGAGTTCTGCTTCTCCTAAGCTTGTCACCGTGGCTGACACTGTGTACCAGAGGCAATCATGAACAGGAACGATGTATGCTGATAACAGAATGAAGCTCGCTCATTTTCCATAATTGAATTCAATGTCTTCTGATCACAAAGAACTCTTCTTCCCTTTTGGCCATTTAAGGTGGGAATGACAGAGCTAAATGGTTTACGCTCTGCATAATTCCACAAAACAGGACTCCCCGCCTCAGGATGTTGTCAAGACCAATCTGTCATTACCAGAGGGAAGCTGGCAACTTAAGTAATCAGTGGACCTGGGGGATAGGGTCCTAACTTCACCCCCATCCTTATTCATCTTTCCAAAGAACACTGACTTAATGTGGCCTTTGGATATTGATGGTCTCAAAAGGTTGTTCCATGATCTGCCATAAACTATATTCCTCACCAAATTTTCAAAGAAAATTGTAACACAAAACCCAGTGTCTTTAATTTTTATTCCTTTGGTTTGTACTCAAGCTTTCAGGTAAGCATATAAATAAGAGAAGAGGCAATTCATTCAGACTAAAATGAAGTGGAGCAGTTTTTAACGGCAGATTGTGGGAATTCAGCCATCTTTATTCAATGGGTGATGGGACTCTTTTATGGACATGCTCCTATCCTGATGGCCAGGTGTTGAGAGGGTTTCAGCCTCTGTAGTTGGACCATACTCATTAACACACACTAACTAGCATTGCTTCTGAGATTCTTTCTACTACATGCTGCCTATTTGGAGGACTTTGACCAAAAGGAATTGCCTGGCCACCATCTGAATTTCACATTACTCGTTTTCTCTATTACCTACCTTGACATTTTTCTGATTGTTCCTTGTTTCAACCCTGCTACTCTGTCCCCAAGAACATGTGGCTAACCACTAAAGCCTGTTTTTCTTAGTTTTGAAGATATTCACTCAGGCAGGGGACACTAAGCCAGTCTGTCAGCCCTTTCCAGGAATGCGGGAAGTTGCCAAAGTGCCCTTTAGCCAGACACTAGAATTCTGGAGGAAGAGCAAGGCAGGAAGCTTTGAATGCACACCAAGTACAGAGCACTGTGGGAACAAGGCGTCAGCGAGCTGAGAGGTGGCTGGAGAGGGTGCAGGCTGACGATGCAGACCATGCACACGGAGCAGGTCCTGGCCACTGCAGTGGGCTCACAACATAGGGCGACATGGCGTAACTGGTGTGCTTCAGAGAAATGTTGGCTTCTAACCACAAAGTCCTTCATATGGGTTAAGCACTTCGTAGAAAAAAATCCAACATATAGATTATATGGACACAAAATAAAGGTTCACAGATAAAGAAAAGTACTGCATACTCTCACCAAAGAGTACAATTAGAGGAAGTCTATGATAAGTTGCCCAAATAGGATATATTTGGAAGTGAAGAACTGCTCCTGATAATTATATAAGGACAACAGATATACACCAGGACCACCCAACACACCAGTACATATTTTCACCCTAAATATATATCTCATTCCACACATACCCAGTGAGAACCTACAACATCCTGAATTTGTGGTATAGGGCTTGAGGGCTGAGTGCTAATTGACAGGTGTCTATCTGGAACTTGCTAGAAGTCCACCCACTACAGTACCAAGGAAAGCTCTTCACGTGGAAGTGTCTCATTTCACTGGAGGAAAACGTCTACAAAAACACTTGAGGGAGGTGACAAGTACTAGCTGTTGGGTGCTGCTGGCTGCTGTGTGCTGCAGGGACCCTCCGTTGGGGAGGCTGTGCGGCTTTGGGAAGCTTTGCAGAAATCTGCTGATAAGTATACTGGAACCAGGAATTAAAGCCCTTTTCTTCTGCAGTAACTCTCCCGCGCCCTCTCCTGGCAAAACATAACATTGCACTAGCTGGCTGGAGGAGAAATACTTAAAGGGCTCAGATCCATTTTCACAGATCAGGCAACAAAGGAGAAATTTAGACTTTAAAGGCAATAAATCCATTACTGGCCCACACAAGAAAAGTGTATCGCCCACAAGCCCACTCCTTGGAGGGGTCTCCTTTGTTTTGGTTTTTGGGTTCTTCTAGTGGTTACTTGTAGTAATATGCTAATACTTGTAGTTCTTGGTATATCAACTTTAAGTATCATCTACTAATACTTCACTGTGAAAAACACAAATGTGGCCCATTTTATCATCCCCTTATCATCTCAATGTTTCATAATTATGCTTGTAGTCACCTATAAAACTTTAAATAATATACTTAAACCTTATTTCCATCCACCAAGTTTGGGCAGCATTTTCTGACTCCTCACTAAGATGAGAAACGCCACTGCTTCTATACTTTATTTCATTTTCCCTCTTCCCAATAACATACTCACTCTTCTCAGACTTAATATTACTTTTCTGTCACTACTGTTACATTCTCTTTTGTTATTATAATTAAATCATCTATGCTTTATCTCATAATTGCTCCTAAAACTGAAACCCAATGAACCACATTTTCAATGTTGTGATTATGTGTTATTTATTAGAATATCATTTATGAGAACTCTTGGTGACATGATGGTATACATAAAAGCAAATATGCAAATGTTAAATGAGAAAGGTGCTAGCTATTCTTGTGACCATATTACCATTAAAATATGGAGTTTTTTTAGAAACCTCAAAATTAGAGTGAGTGATGGAGTCAGGTGGCTCAAATCTATTTCTGATGCAGTGATTTTGAGCACAATGCTATAACTAAATGATTATTTTAACTGTTCTTTCTTAATAGATTTTAGATTAAAAATAAAGAAGATTATTAGCTGTTGTTCATGAAAATTAATTTGTGTGCATTGTTTTAAGTCAAGCAATATAGAGATGCTCATATGCTTTCCTATATTCTAGTGCCGTTGTCCTTTTAGTTCTGTTTATTTTTAATGGGATTCTATTATACATATTATTTTTAAAAACCTTTTATTTTAAAATTACTTTTTCATTAACAGATGAGTGGCAAAGATATGACAGAGAATTCTTGTATGCCATTTATCCAGTCCCTATTGCTAACTTCTTACATAACTGCAGCATATTTAACAAAACTAAGAATTAACATTGGTATGATAATATTAACTGAATCACAGACTTTATGTAGTTTTCCACAGTTTTTGTACTAACTTCCTTTTGTCTATTCAAGAATCAGTTCCAGGGTACCGCATTGCATTTACTTTCTAAAGTTATTTTTTATGGTGTAGAGTTCGGTACATCTTAAAAACTACAGAGTGGTGTGTCCACCATCCCAGCATCATACAGCACAGTTCCACCACCTGTACAGCTCCACAGCTCTGTAGCGGTCAGCTCCTCCCCATCCCTAAACCCCGACAACCACTGAGATGGCAATTGTCTCTATAGTTGGCCTTTTCCGGAAAGCCTATAAATGGAATCATGCAATACATAGCCTCTAGGCCTGGCTTCCTTCACTTGGTAAAGTGCATTTAATGTTTATCCATGAAGTTGCATAAATCAATAACTTATTCTGTTGTATTTCTGGGTAGCATTTCATTGTGTAGACGAGCCACAGTGTATTTATCCATATGCCTGTTCAAGAGCATATGGGTTATTTCCCATCTTTGGTTATCATAAACAAATATACTATATAAACATCCATCGACACATTTTTGTATGAATGTAAGTTTTTAATTCATTTGAATAAATAACTAGGAGGAAAAGTGCTGGGTCCTATAGTACGTTTAACTTTGTGAGAAAAGGCCGAACTGGTTAGGTCATTAAGTATGAAATGTCCAATTTTGAAGCAAAAGTTTAGTTTATTATATCTCAAACAAGAAGCAGTACAGTTAATCAAAGTATGCACTTAAACTATCGACACAGTTTTGCCATCTTAATTTATGCCAGCAGCAAAGAAGCCTGGACAGCGAGTGGCGATGAAATTGCAAAAGGCGTTTTCCACAGCTTGTTGAGAATTGAATATTTTTCCTTGCAAGAAGTGGTCCAAAGCCTGAAAGAAGTGGTAGTCAATTGGTGCAAGGTCTGGTGAATATAGTGGGTGACGGAGAATGTCCAAGTCCAGCCTCTGTAGTTTGAGCAGCATTGTTTGTGTGACATATGGTCGAGCTTTGTCTTGCAAGAGGATTGGCCTGTATCTACTGACCAATCTGGGCTGCTTACTAGCAAGCATCCTCATCATTTCATCCAGTTGGTTACAGTAGACATCTGCTGTAATTTACTGACCAGGTTTCATGAAGCTGGAGTGGATAATACCAGTGCTGGACCACCAAACAGATACAAGTAGTTTTTTTGATGAATATTCTGTTTTGAACTGTTTTAGCACTTCATTTTTATCCAACCGTCATGCCAAATGCTTGAAATTGTCAAAGAATCCATTTTTCATCACATGTAACATTATGGTGTAGAAATGGTTGGCCTTTATGTCATGACAGCAAAGAAAGGCAAGCTTCGAGATGATTTCTCTTCTGATGCTCATTGAATTCATGCAGAACGCATCTATTCAGGTTTTTACCATGCCGATTTGTTTCAAATGGTCCAATATTGGAATAGTTAATGCCAAAACTTGCTGTTAATTCATACATTGCTTTCAGCTCATCATTATCCACTTTGATCTCAGGTTTCCCACGTGACTTACTGTTAAGGTTAAAATCAGCAGAACAGAACTTCTCAAACCATGAACGTACTGTGTGTTCATTAGCCACATCCTTCCCAAACACTTCCTTGATGTTTCGAGCTGTCTGTGCTGCATTGGTTCCACAACAGAACTCATATTCGAAAATAACATGAATTTTTGACTTGTCTGTGGTTTCACAAAAATTGCTCTAAAAAAAACTTTGAAAGATAATCACACGCCAAACTGTGCATTTGAAAGACTGAGTATGTACTTTCACAATAAAAATAAAACAAGAAATGTCAAAGTTAAATGTCAGAGATATCAATTGTCAAACTTAGTACTTAAGAAAATCGGACATTTCATACTTCATAACCTAAATCTTTTTTCCAAGTGGCTGTACCATTTTGCATCCCCTCAGCAATGAATGACAGTTCTTGTTGCCCTGTATCATTGGTGTTGACAGTTGCTATCATTGCTATCGTTTAGTCTTGTTTTGCCATTCTAATAGGTGTGAAATGGTGTCAAATTTTAGTTTTAATTTCCATTTCCCTAATGACAGATTATTTTTTAATACAATTATATGCCATCTATATATCTTCTTTAGGAAATTTTCTGTTCAGAATTTTTTCCCATTATTTTGTTGTTTTTTTAAGAGTTGATCTTTATGAGTTCTTATTATATTATGAAGATAATCATTTATTAGATAAGTGATTCATAAATATATTTTCATAGTCTGTGAATCATCTTTTTATTCTCTTAACAGTATCTTTCACAGAGTAAAAGTTTTTAATTTGGATCAACTCTAATTTAGCAAGGTTTTTTTTTCATTTTATGGTTTGTGCTTTTTGTGTCATATTCCACAAATCATTTCCAGACCCCAGATTTGACAGATTTTCTCCTGTGGTACTATAGCTTTATGTTTGTGTTTAAGTCAATAATCCATTTTAAGTTAATTTTGTATAAAGTGTTGAAGTTTACTTTTTTGCACATGTGTGCCCATTTGTTCCAATACCATTTGTTAAAAATATCCTTTCTCCATTGAATTGTATTTGCACCTTTGTCAAAAAACAGTTAATTATATTAATATAGATTTATTTTGGGCTCTTTATTCTTTTCCACTGGTCTATGTGTTTATTTTTTCACCAATACCATGCTGTAATGATTAGCATATTCTTATAGTAGATCTTGAAATTAGATGGAGTGAATCTTCCAACTTTATTCTTCATTTTAAGAATTGTTAATTGTAAGTCCTCCAACCTTCCATATAATGTTAAAAAATCAACTTGTAAAAAGATACAAAAAAATCTTGTTGAGTTTTTCAGTGAGACAGTAATGGAATCTATAGATCAAATTTCTATGAATCGACAACTTAATTATATTGAATCTTTCAATCTATGAACATGGTACATATCTCCATTTATTTAGATTTTCTTTATTTGTTTTGTCAATATTCTGTAGTTTTAAGCATACAGTTACTACATTTTTTAGTGTTTACCTAAATATATTATTATTTTAGTGCAATTATTAATGGTATTAGTTTTGTATTTCAATTTTTAATTGCTCATTACTGGTATTAGGGATATGATCAAATTCAAAATATGGTCCTTGCATTCTGAGAACTTGTTGAACCTATTAGTTCTAGGAGATTTTTGTAGGTATTTGAGGACTTTTTTTACATGGACAAATATGCTATCTGTGAATAGAGATAGTTTATTTTTTTCTTTTTTAATCTGTATGTCACATTTTCTCTTCTTTTCTTTTTTTCTTGTCTGATTGCACTAGCTAGATTCCAGTATAATGTTGAGCAGGAGTGGTGAGAGCATACATCCTTGCTTAGCGGAGAACATCCAGTCTCTTGTCATTGAGTATGATGTTAGCTGCAGCCTATCAAAGATGCCCTTAATGAAGTTAACAAATGCCTTTTTTTTTTTTTTTTTTTTTTTGGACAGGTCTCACTCTTTTTGCCTGGGCTAGAGTGCCGTGGTGTCAGCCTAGCTCACAGCAACCTCAAACTCCTGGGCTCAAGTGATCCTTCTGCCTCAGCCTCCCAAGTAGCTGGGACTACAGGCATGCGCCACCATGCTCGGCTAATTTTTCTATATATTTTTAGTTGTCCAATTAATTTCTTTCTATTTTTAGTAGAGATGGGGTCTGCATCTTGCTCAGGCTGGTCTCAAACTCCTGAGCTCAAACAATCCACCCGCCTTGGCCTCCCAGAGTGCTAGGATTACAGGCGTGGGCCACTGTGCCTGGCCAAGAAATGTCTTTTTTATTCTTAGTTTTCTGAGAAGTTGTATTATTATTGTGAATACATATTTAATTTTATTACATATTTTTTGCATCTATTGATATGATTTTATGTTTTTTCTTATTTAGTCCGTTAATATGGTGTATTGTATTGATTCATTTTAAAATGTTGAAGCAGCCCTGTACTACTGAGATGAATCCAACTTGTTTGTGATGTATTAACCTTTTTACATATTGAGGGTTTAATTTGCTAATATTTTTAGTAGAATTTTGCATTTATAATCATGAAAGATTTTGACCTGTAGTTGTATTTCTTTGTGATGTCTTTAACTGGTTTGGGATGAGTTGGGAAGTATTCCCTCTCATTTCATCTTCTGAATAAGAGTATGGGGAATTGGTATTACTTCTTCCTTAAGTTTTTATTGTAATCCAACAGTGAAACCATCTGAGGGATTTTAATTTTTAGCATGTTTTTAATTGTAAATTCAATTACCCAAAAAGTTTAGGACTATTCAGGTTATCTATTTTTTCTTCAATGAGCTTTGATAGTTAATGTACATCAAGGAATTGGTATATTTCATCTAATTGTCCAATTTATGCACATAGAATTGTTCATAATATTCACTTTTTGATCCTTCTAACATCCATAGCATCCCCCAATTTTTGCCATAGGGTGTCTACGTGTTGGGGCTTGGCTTCAATGCTCCTGCAGGCAGTTTAAAACTCTGTTTTAGCATTTACATCTTGCTTGCAGAGAGCATCAAAGTTAGCTAGAGGTGAGAGATTAGGATCTTTGCAGATCTTTCCCATGAATATAACAAGCCATGTGCATGCACATGGCTGTCTAGATTCCCAGGAATATGTTGTAGCTTTTCAAACCCCTATAAACAATTTTTCTTTTAATTTTTGTCAACCTTAAATAATGAGATTCAGAAAATATGATTAAGTATAGAGTTTATTTGAGTGCAAAGCTTGAGGACGGCCACCTGGGAAAGCACCGGCTCCAAACAAATGGAGTCAGCATTTCCGAAGTGGAAGAGTTAAGCTTTCTCTTATATGGGCCGAGACAGAAAGTTGTAGCAGGATTACAACATTCTTCACACAAGACCAGGTGCATATGCTAAGGCAATTTGGTTGGTTACAGATTGCTACATTCCAAGAAGATTACTTTATTACTCCATGAGGAGGGTTGTGATCTGAGGATTCTTATCTCTGGAGCCATTTGGTCTTAATTATTTACAGGGAAAAAAAAGGCAAAAGTTGCAGCTGTACGCAGTGTGACTCAGGTTGCATCGCCACATTCCTTCCAGGCTCGGGATAATTTAAAGTTCCAACAGCTTTAAGTTTGAATTATATTAAGTTTGAACTATTTAATTTTATCGTTTTATTATTTTCCTTGTCACTACAAACTTCTAGAGGCTTCCTGCTTTCCTTGACTTGTATCTTCCTCCGTTTTCAATGTCAGCAACATAGCATCTTCATATTTCTCTCCCTGTCTCTCCTGCAATTCAAAGTTTGTGTATGTTAAAGTTTTACTATCAATATTTATCATGAGCACCCTGAATGTGCATACATGTTTTCTGCAGCACAGCAGATTAGTGTTATTTGCTTATAGTAGGTAATACTACAAAGTTCCTTGGGACCCAAATTATTTCCCTAGAGGTGACATGATAAAATCCGGATGTCATCCTACACAGAAGGGCCTCCACTATAGTTGAATAACCCCCTAAAAAATGTATCTGGATGTTTACATGTGAGATAAAGACTGCTGCTCACCCTTCCTCTTCTGAAAGGATCTTTTTTGGAAATGAAATAGAAAGGATCCTAGGCTTTTTCTCTGACCCTTTAGAATGTAAATAAGACCACCAGGAGAGAGACAAGATCACTCTCTCCTGTTCTGCAATTCAAGGATATCACCATGTTCCTGGGTCTTCCTTCTCCCACCCACAGTTAAAATGTAAATGTTCCAGAAGCCTAAATTTATCTATTCATTCATAAACTAATTTATAAGGCTTTTCTTTTGCCTAGGTTCCAAGTTTCAGTAAAACTTACTCAGTAAGCTCTGTGTGTAAATATAAAAATATTTTCTTTGCAGTCCAACAGAATATCTTAGCCCCTTCAACATTGTCTCATAGCTCTTGGATGCTCTGTTCTTTATTTTTCTTAATCTCTTTTCTCTTTGAATTTTAAGTTCTGTAATGTCTAACATATCTCAAGTCTTCCTTCAGCTGTGTCAAGTATACTGATGTGCATTTCAAAGACATTCTTCATATTATTATTTTCTTAAGTATTTTTCTATGTTTTTTCGTATAGTTTCAGTGCTGAAATCACCTATCTAATCTCACATGCTGTCTACCTTTTCCATTAGGTCCTTTAACATGTTATTTACAGTTATTTTTAATTTCTTGTATGATATTTCTAACATCTGTGACATATCTGAGCCTGGTTCTCATGACTCTTTTGTCTGTTCAGATTGTGAGTTTCTTTTCCTTCTTTTCATACCCTCAATAATTTTTTTTTATACAATGTTGAGCATATTGTACAGGAGACTACCTAGTGAGCTAAATCATTGTGTGCTTGGATATGGGCATGATTTTCTTCTGCTAAGTCTTCACTATGAGGAATCCTCAGTTGGAGTGGTTTTCATGTTTTATGTTGCTATGGTTACCTTCCATGCATAACAGGCTTCAAATTCGTCTAGTGACACCTTATGTTTAGGGTATAGGCTAGTTTCCCAGAGATTTGTTCCTCAATGTCTGCTTCCCATTTGCCCTGAGGCCTTCTCGTTTTGATGCTTCCCAGAGTTTGTCTTTCCCAGCTCTCCCTGCTGTATTCCAATGTTATTTTCATGTGATGCCCGTTAGCATGGTGTTGGACGATGGAAAAGAGGTGCGTTTGCCTATGTTCTGATTAAGCTTCATCATTAGACAGCCACTCTGAACCTGGTTCTTGAGGATGTAACTTTTTACAAGTGTCCCTGAACCTCTTCCAGGTAGTGATGGGACAATATTTTCCTGCCTTCCCCTAGGAATAACTCCCCTCCCTCCCTACCCCACCCCACCATTTCTTTTCTTAAGGTCAGTGAGCTTGTCCTAGTGCTTTAAGGCAGCAAATTTTATTACTCTTTCTACTGCTGTGAGTGCCTGGTGGGTTCATAGAAGAAAATTGTGCAAGGGAGTACAAACACCCGCTACGTCTGCACCCCCATACTAGCCCACACTATCACACTAGCTACGCTCTGCCTTTAGGAAAGAATTCATGAGAAAATTTTAGCTCAATCTTCTTACTGACTTAATGTGTTCAGCAGTGTCTTCCCAGGCAAGAAATAGGGTGAGTCTTGTTTCTCCTGTCAAGTACCTGTCCCTCCCCAGATTTCACACCAGTTGTTTATGCTTCAATCTCATTTCTCTGATGGGTCCAAGGAAAATTATTAACTTAGATTTTGTTCAGCTTTTTTCTTATAAATGTGGGACATTTTCAGCTTTCTCATATCTCCAAGATGAAACTGGAAGACCTACATTATACCTATTATTTTTAACTTTTTTTTCATTTAAAATACTATGGATATATCTCCAGTAAAATATATTTATATTTAGCTCAATTTATTTAAATAGCTGCAGAATATTCTGAGAATGCATAATGTTATAATTTATTTAAGCAGTCTCCTATTTATAGGCATTCAGGTTTCACTAGTTTGTTTTTAACCATTACTAGTCTTGCTGCTTGTTAGTACATAAAGTATGCACATCAGAGCATTGGAAACCAAATCCTTTTTTCTCTGTTTCAGATTCCATACACAAATGGACTGGGGCATGAACCAGTCATGGGGCACCAAATCAGCTATGGTATGCAACAGATGGCAGGACTGGGGAGATTCCAGGCTATATATCCAGCATCTACAACCTAATGTAGTTGGCAAGCCAGTGGTTTGGGGTCCCGGAAGAGTGGGAATGTTACAATTGATTTCTGGGATGATTTTTAACTGTAGCATGACCTAACCTATCCTGAAAAATGCAGTTATCATGAATAACATTATTCAAAAGGAAAGGATGTAAAATCATAACTTTACCTACAAAGATGAAGGCTGATAAACGTATATATAGCTAGTACTGTAAAATAGTAAGTTTCACAAAGCAGGGCAAAAAAAAAAAAAAAATACCATGAAAGCCTTAAGAAGTAAATTCTCATCTGATAGGAAAATTAGGGAAAGCTTCACAGAGGAGTTAACATCTGAGTTAAATTTCAGAAACTTAAGATGATAGGTCAGCTTACACTTGAGATGTCAGAAGCTCAGAATTGCCCCAGTGATTCCGTTAATGGCAGTATAAAAGCCTCGGATCTCCTTTCACACTGCTTCTGAAATAACACTTTTTTTTTTATTATGGTAAGAATCTATTCATTTAAATAGTTTTGATTAAACAGACATCAGAAATGACCCTTTGCAATTCTTAAAGATGAGAAGAAATGGGAGGAAATAGCTTTTTAAAGAAACTCCTTACTGAGTATGAAAAGTATCCTCTTCTTGACCTCAGATGATTTTTCTTAGGACCTCTCAGAGTCAGATACTCTGATAGCACATTACAGTTATATCAATGAAGTAGCAAAGTAAAAATGAATAAACATCATATATAAGTTGTTAATATATATAAGCTACTCACAAAGAAATTGAGATAGTTTTTAGTTATTTCCCTGAAAAGAATCATTGCTGCTCATTTTGGTCATTTATTATTTCCTTTTAGAATTATCTAAAAGTCTCAGTGTAGAGGTTCTATATTCAGTTTCAATAAATGGGCTCTTATAACTTTTGTGGATCTAGTCCACAAAACTGCTCCAGTAATTTTCTCTCTCCTATATAATTGTCATTTTTGTCATAATTGTCTTATTGGAAATGTTTATTTGCTCAACAAAAGAGACTATCCTATGAATGAAAGAAATTGGCAGGAGCTTTTGGTATTAACTACCTGTATCAGTTCATAATTTTCCCAGCTAACATTTCTAAAAATATTTTATATGTCCTTTTGATAATATCTTAAAATATTAAATTGGCATTTTTTACATTTTTAATTATAACAAAATTTAACATCACATTTTAAAATATTTTAGTATTTTAAAGATTTTAAACCTTATAGATTTAAAATTTAGATCTCATATTCCCAGGACAGGCTTGAAAAATTCTTGGGTTTCATTCAGACTTTGTGGATCATATTCTATGTATGACAACCTACATGTGGGACCATCATGAAAGGCTTTTCAGTTTGTATCCTACACAAAGACAAGTCACTGATAGAATAAATAGAGGCTGAAATCAAGTCCACTCTTTATTCACCACACCTTGTGCCCTTCTTAAACTATAACAACTGAAAGGAAAGGGTACTTTATTCTGCACAGAAAGCCTTTGACTAAGTCAAGAGCTCCCAAGTCTGAGGTCTTCTTGGAAGGTAACTCTTTTCTAATTTGTACGATGGCTTGATATAGTTAGCAGTGGCTTTTTCTGTATCCTTACAGCAAAGATTCTTTGTAATGGTTTATAAGTGTGGTGGAATATCAAACTCCATCAGCCCTTGCATTGGAATGGAAGTTCTCAGACCAGTCTAAGTCCTACCAATAAGAAAGGCAAAGAGAGGAAGAAGGAAGCAGACATTCCTATTATAGTTAACAGAGTTGGACTTCAAAGTAACTGAATAATATGCTTGAAAAATGGAGAATTTATGCCAAGATTAACAAAATCAAAATCAAATAAAATGAAAATTCTAGACCTAAAAAATATAATGCCTAAAATTAGGATCTTAAATGTGTTTAATAGCAGATTGCATGCAGCTGAAGAGAGAATCAGTGAACTGAAAGACAATTCAGTAGGAAATACCCAGAGTAAAACACAGAGAAAAAAGAATGAAGTATACTAAAAGGGCATTTTATCTATACCTATCTATCTATCTATGTATCTACCTATCTATCTATCTATCTATATGTGTGGGGTATATGTGTGTGTGTGTGTGTGTGTGTGTGTGTATTTGCAAAGTCTAACACATGTATTATTATAGTCACAAAAAGAGAGGAAAGAATGAGTTAAAAGCAGTATTTGAAGAAATATTGACTGAAAATTCTCAGAAAGAGACATCAGGTCACATATTTTATAAGTACCATAAACTCTAAGCAAAAGAAATACCAGAAACAAACTAATAAAATTTTCAAAAGAAAAAGAAAGTACATATAGGCACATAAGAATCAAACTACAGAAGACCAATGAAAGATATTTAAAAAGCAGACAGGGTCAGGGGTGGATTTAGAAAAGTCACATTATCATCAAAAAAGCAATAGTAAGACTAGCAGCTGACTTATCAAAAGAAATGGGAAGCCGGGAAACAGTGTGTTGAGAGAAAATAAAAAGGACTGGTGAAATTGAATTTTATACCCAGCAAAATTGTCCTTAACAATGACAGTAAAGTACAGGCATTTTCAGACAAGAGAAGACAATGTAATTTTGGCAAACCTGCATAAGAAGTGATACTAATGTCATTTTTTAAGCAGAAGGAAAATGAGCCCAGGAGGAAACAGAAATGAAAGAAAGAATAAAGAGAAAACAAAAAGGTAAATATGTTGGTAAATCTACATGAATATTGACTATATATAACAATAATAGCAACAGCATGTGGAGTTTAAATATGCATAGATTTAAAATTCACAAAAATAATACAACGGAAAGCAGTGTGATTGAATTTAAAGAAATTAAGACCCTTTCTTTGGGAAGTGATAGAAATACTAATTTATGTTCAACTATAATAAACTGAAGAAGCATATTTAATTTCTATACATGGAATAGTCACTAAAATAATAATAAAATAATCTATAAAAAGAATAGTTTTGCAATACACACCTCCTCACATATGCAAAAAGAGAAAATTATTAACTACAAAGGTAACTAAAATTATTTTAAATAGAAGAAGTAAAATAAGTACAAGAAAAATACTGTTGAATACTTCATAGCTCAGCTGTAAATAATATTTGTAAAATTATAATAATACTACCTATCATCTGTGAAATATCATTTGTGAAATCTATATATTTCTCATTGGGAAGTCAATGCGTCATACTAAAATGGAAGCATTCAAATACAGTATAGGAAAATAAAAGAATAACAATAATAACATAAGTAGAAATTATAGAAATATAAATTGTAAGACATAGCTAAAAGTGTTGAAAATCATTGCCCCTGAGAATCAGGGGTGAAGACAGAAAGAACAAGTAGCTGGTGATTTTTCATTGTAGGACTTGTAGAAATATTTGACTTTAGTGAAATAAAAAAATAAAATTGAAAAGGAAAAGATATATAATTACTTTTTTCAAGCATGTGTGCAAAAAAGAACATAGACATTTAATAGCTCAGGCAATTAAATACACCAAAAGCTAGTAATATTTCCTATTAGATAAGTATAAGAAATGGAATAGCTCCCTAGTTGGGAATTGTTGAGATGATTTCAACAGATAACAAAGAGAAAGAATAATTTTTTCATTTGAACTTTACTTCTCTCTTTTAAGATCAACAGACTTTTCTTCAAAGTATAAATGTTAGAATAATTTTCATTTGTGTCCTCAGGAGAAGAAAGAAGACATATTAACTCCCTTCCAGAATCACTAACAAAAGCCTTTGAAAGAAAAATCCTTGAACCCTGTAGGAAAATAAATTACCAAACTCCAAAAGAGAGAAAGAAATTATAATGTAGACATTTTAGAATATTTGATAGATTCATTTAAATTTTTTAGATAAATTATTTGTGAACATTTTGAAAAAATAAGGTTCATGAGTAAGCAACATAGGTACAAGTCAATTGCTCTTAATGAAATGATCAAAGAATGAATGCTCTTTCTATATAAAAGATCTTGAATTTTGTAATACATTTGAAAAATATCTATCATGATATATTTATAAGCATGATTCGGAATAGGGTGCACAAAACCAGTGGAATGAAGATATTTTTATGCTATATCAACTAAAGCAACTCTTTATTCAATAGCTTTGGTGCTACTTCATAATATTTGTTTGAAGAAATATTTCAATGGCTATGAAGAATTGGACATCATTGGTTTAGATCTGGAATCAGCAAACTATAGCTAATGGGCCAAATCTGGTTTGCCACCTCTTTTTGTAAATAAAGTTTTATTGAAACACAGTCATCCTTTTGTCTATGGACCTTTTCCCTACAGCAACAGAGCCAAACAGATACAGACCATCTGGCTTGAAAAGCCTACAACATTTACTATCTGGCTCTTTACAGAAAAAGTCTGCTGACACCTGCATTAGATAATACTCAGCACAATTAATATTTCATTGCACAACCGTGCTCTGCATTATCCAACATTGCATCTATGATTTGTATTGAAAGAATATCAGTTGAGAATGGTTTTGGCCACAAATAATAGACACCCACCTGAAAATGGCTTGATTAAATATATAAAAAAATTATCCTTTTCATGTAATCTAATACCTGAAGCTAGTAATCCAGGGCTAGAAAGCTGCTTCAAGATGTCAACCAAAGCACTGACATCTTTCTAACTTCTTGCTTTGACTTTTTTTGCTTTTCACCCTCACAATCACAAAATAGCTGTTGTACCTCTAACAATCACATCCACATTCCAGACAGGACAAACAGCATTAGGCTTTCTTCTGATGAGGGTTTGCCTTTTTACTTGGGAGACAAAAGCTTCTACAAAGACTTCTGCCTATATTTAATTTGCTATGGAGAGTTACTTATTCATTTATCCATCAATTAATTATTGACTCTCCATCAAACTAGGCATGGGGGAAAGATACTCATGGTAAAGAATAAAACATAAACAGATCCTCCCATTAATAAGATTGTGATCTAAAAATGGAAGCAGATGGTTAAATAAATAATTATTATACAGCAAAATGTAGCAAATTTTATAATATCGATGTTTGTGATATAAGGAAAGAATATAGCAGGGGGCTAAACAATTCAGAAATGGTTCTCAGAGGAATAGAAATCTAAGATAAGACTTGAAGGCTTTATAGGAACAAACATGTACTAGGCACAAAGAAGGGATGCACTAAATCCCCAAGGTGAGGTGAGAGTAGCATATTTAAAAGTAGCACTTGGTGATTGAGGACTCTGGGATGAGGTGCTGATTTGTGTCCTGGATAACTGGCCATTTGCTTGGATACAGAGCACAGAGGAGATGCCTGCTGAGAGGGCCCCATCATAAGTTTCGTCTGGAGCATATGAATTTTAGGTCTGTGCTCTGTACAGATCTACCTATTCAAGTTTGGGAAATCAGTAGTTAGCTGCCTATCAGCTTTGGGAGCTTTGAGTGGTTACGGGATGGAGGTAGAGTTTTGGGAGTCATCCAGGTCTAGATAGGCCTTAGAGTCACAAGAGTAAATAAAATTTGTCAGGAGGGAGGGTTGTAGAATGAGGACAGATCAGGGCCTAAGATGGATTCGTGATGAACACTAACTTCAAGGCAGAGATTCTCAAGTGGGTAGTCTGACTTAGAAGGAAATCGATCTTTGTAATCCACAAAAGGATAGTCTCTTATGGTGAGGCCTATGCAACTTTTACTCATATTAAATCTTGGGAACGAGTGATTAATATGAGAGCTGGCTAAAGGAAAAAGATCAGGAAGGGGCTGTAAAGGGAACAATTGGGGAAATGTAAGAAAAAACAAGAGGGTGAAATTATTTCAAAAAGAGGCAGTGGTCAATGGCGACAAATGTGATTGAAAGTTTGAGTAGGAAATGTTGGGAATTGCTGTAGTATCAGACCCAGGCATTTTGTTGGTATCCCTGGTAAACGCAGTCTCAGTGTTATCGAGAAATCAGGAGACAGACATCCCTGAAGAAATGTGAGGATGGGGCAGGAGAGCAGCGGGTGTTCAGAGGAAAATGAGCAAGTACCCCTGTAGACACTCAAGAGAAGCATGGCATGCAAGGTAGACCAGAGGCATAGAGATGGCAGCAAAGGTGGGAGCCTTTTTACAAGATGAGTGAGATCGGAATGTTAATGGGGAGAAACTGAGAGAAAGGAGTTAAGCGATGTGGCCTCAGCCAGCTGAGGGGTGGGATGGGGAGCTGACATGGAGAAATTGGTTTCTGAGAATACACACCAGCCCATCTGTTGCGACAATAGGAAAGGAAGGTGGGTTGGAATCTCCAGCCTTTGAAAATTTGGTGGTAAGATTGTTCACGTCTCTCTTCCATGAGATCCATTTCCAATTATTTTGGAGTTTTTCTTCTTTCTCATTTGGTTGAACGGCTCATTTGCATGTGTGGTATTTACATTTTGGTATCCAGGGTTTGAAATGGACAGCTTTTTAAAATCAATTAAGTGGTTTAAAAATATTAAGTGCTTTGGAATATTTCGTGTAGCATAGAAATTATCTGTTTCTGTTTTTGTTTGTTAGTCTGCTTTTGTGAAAGTCAAGTAGAGGTCAGAATATTCTTAGCATTGCAATATGTGTTTTATTAATTCTCAAATCTACTTTGTAATAAAATAAAATCCCTAACCGTTGTCAATCTCTGGCAGATCTGACACTCACTGCACATTTTTAAAGAGAAAAGGAACAAATCAATCTCACCCCTTCCAATTTTTCCTCTAAAAGCATCCTGTATCTTGTGTTTAAAGCTTTTTTGCTACCTGGGGAGACTGAACAATTAACCTTTTTATTGAGCCTCTACTATTTGCCAGGAATTATGCTAAGTCCTGCAACTTTGGGTTGATCTAAAAGTACCTTCACTTCACCCCTCACTCTCACCACCTGCGTTCACAGGTTCCAAACTCAAGCTAATTATGCTTACAACTGCCCCGGATTCCTGCTGATACCGCATTAGTGCTCTGCCTGATGTCCTCTCACCTGCACACCTGGCCGGCCCTGCTGCGGGATCTCCTCACCCCCACCACCTTTCCCATCCCTGTCAATGTCATCCTCCAGAAAAATCAAACTCATTCATGTCACTCACCTGATCTTAGAATTTTGATCATGTCTGATTAGTTTTAGGATAAAAATCCTAAATCCTCATTCTTGATTAGTTTTTACAATAAAAATCTCTTTGGCTGGCCCGTTTCCATTCTGTCCTCCACTGAGGCATCCTCACGTCCCAGCTCTCTCCACAGCATGTCCCCTCCTACCTCCGACCACACTCCTTAAATCATTTCAGCTCCCATGTCTTTGCCTCTATTTGGAACGCCCTTTCCGCCTTCTTTTCCACCTCATACATTTCTGCCCATTCTTTAAATTCCAGATCAAATGTAACCTCTTCAGTGGAACTTCCCTGGTGTCCCCCGTACTGTTCATATCTCTGTAGTGTCCTGGGTGGCTCAAACAACGGACATTTATTGCCTCACAGTACTCCAGGCTAGAAGTTCAAGATCAAGGTATCGGCGGAGTTGCTTCCTTCTGAGAGATGTGAGGGGAAGACTTGTTCCAAGCCTCTCTTCTTGGCTTGCGGGTGACCATCTTCTCCCTGTGTCTCCTCCCCTCGTCTTTCCTCTATGCATGGTTGTCTGTGTCCAAATTTCCCTTTTATAAGGACACTAGTCATATTGGATTAGGGGCTCACCTTACTCAATATGATCTTATCCTAGCTTAAAATTACATCTGTAAGTACCTATTTCCAAATAAGTTCACATTCTGAGGCACTGGGGGTTAAGACTTCCACACAGGAATTTTGAGGGAGTACGATTCAATCCATAACAAATGTGCTCAATAAATGTGTGCTGAATTACTGGCTGAGTGCATCATGAGAGATTAATAAATGAAGAGCTATCACTCTGTCCTTTGAAATATACCTCATAGTTTTCTTTCTTCCCCAGTCCCACCTGATACATTCTTCACTCTTTTATTCAAATAATTTTTATTGATCTCTGCTGTATTGCTCTATTCTCCAATCTATTTTTCATGGTGCTGCTATATTATTCTTTTTTAAATGTTCATTACATCAACTCATTTATCAGCTTACCAGTCTACCATGGCTTACTTTCTCACTGCTTTATCAAGTCTAAAATTACCCTACCTAGTTTCAAGAACTCTTGTAATCTGAATCTGTCTCATTCATTATAGTTTAGGTAGTTTATGCTCTTGGCCTGTATAAATAACCTGTATACACTAGGATGACACAGTCTTTAGAGACACCAGGATATAAAAATGGACCACTTATGTAGGTAGCCACAATCTAGAAGCAGGACTGAGGCATTCCTAGGGATCAGCAGGAAAAGAAACATGTCAGAAAACTTCGATAACCAACAGACAGGCAAATGTCCACACAGCAACGGAAGATCTAGAAAAGTAGCAAAGGGTCCCAAAAGGTGGGTAGAACACAAGATTAGGAAATCCAAAGAGAGGTGATATTCTGAACTCCAAGTAGGCAGGCCAGACAGGAAAGTGTCCTAGAGGATTTAAAAGCATGAGACATTGGGCTAAAATTCAGAAGAGACTCCAGGGTTTTTGGATGAGCCATTGGACCCATGAAAGCAAACAACACAGAGCCCAGGACCGGAAGGATTGAGCACCAAAGACCCAGGGTGAGAGCGATGGGTACGGGGGTCCATGGAAGTCAGCCCAGACCATTAAATCTGGGCACAGCAGAAACAATGGAGTGGCACACTCCATTGTGTCAACGGGACACTATGTTTGTGTGGTCGGTCCTCTCTCTCAACCAGAAAAGAAAAAAATAAAAATATCATTTTGAAGAAAGCCACAGAGGTTTTTCATTCTTAAAAATTGGCTGCACAGAGCAGCACGTTTCTGATATGAGAGTGAATGTTTCCTAAAATATCAGTAAATTTTTCTCCAAGACCAATCATTGCTGCTGAAAAAGTAGCACAGCAGACGAAGAAGAGTGGACACAGATCTGAGAATATCTTCCCAGCTCTTTTTGTATCAACTGTGAGCCCTTGTAGGTCTTAGGGACTCTTCTGTAAAAAAGGTAATAATGATTCTGAGCTGTACTCTTAGCTTATGGGGTTGCCTTAAGAACCAAACGAAATGACATGTGTGAAAATTGCTCTGTTGACTAGAAGGTGCTTTTCAAAAGCATGTCACCATGTCACCATCAAGGATAATAGCACGGAAGTGGATAATATAATAGCAAAATACTAGTAGGATGAGGACCATTATTTGAAATCTTTGCTGCTAAAGGAAAATTCAACCTCAAAGAGGTGTGCTTTTCTGCCACTCTTCCTTAGCTGTGTGCAGGTTTGGCCCTTGTCCAAGTGGTGCAGCAGCCTCAGACGGATGAGCAGGAATAACGCAGGGTGGGATGTGTTGCAGGAAGACGACGCACACCGAGGACACTCTTCCTCCCTCCTGTCCACCCCACCCCCACCTCCATCGAGTGCATCTCTTCCAGTGCGAGCTCCGCTGCTCTGCCAGCACAACAGTGACAATATGAGATAGCGCATCCGAAGAAGCACAGCCAAATATTTGATTTGGACGATTACACTGAAGATGCCTCATCACAACTGTGGGTGCCCAGATTACCAACTCCTTGCTCTTGGCTTCGGTACATTTTGCAGTGAGTACAAACTGCATAGAAGAGCTCATTACAACACTGATGGAAGCGATCCCAAATGGCTGATGTGGAGTGTCTTGTTTGGGGAAGAGTTCACTGATGAGGAGTAAGCTGAGGAGGCAAGATGCTGTTGTTTTTCCTGTCAAGGCAAATGGTACTAAGAACATGGCAAGCGTTTTTTAATTTTTTTTTCCTTTCTAACTTGGATTCAGAAATGGTTGGCGATGATCAAGCAATTGCTTTTCAGGGGAGATCACAGAGGAATAGTCACAATGACTCTTCCCCTTCTCTGCTTGACATGTGATTGTCTGGACTTCAGTTAGCATTGCAGATGAAAATTACAGATCTGGGAAGGATCTCATCTTAGCTGTTTCTAACATCCTGCTCTGTTCATGTTTGGAACATAAATAAAACCATTGTGCATAATTAGCACCAAATAATTCATTCTTCGTGTCATCATTCCACAAGGCATAATATCTCCTAAACTTTATGCAGAAACCCTTAGAGTTCCCACAAGATGAAAGGCAATCAGAACTTCAGATTTTCCCATCTGCTTGAAATGAAAGGTACACTGTATTTTCATTTTAATTGCATAAAAGTGAAGCTCCCATTCAAAAGCATTCAATCTTTCTGTCATTAGAGCTTCAGTAACAATAGTAGTAATGATAAAGTCTAGGTGGTTGGTTGAAATGCAAGATTGGTGTTGCTTTGGTCACTATACACACATACGCAGACCACACACTTACTACCTTAATTATATGAGAACAGAAAGAGGTGCATGCATCAATGCACAATTATGATGAAGTCCACATTTTATATCTACAGTTGTAAACGTTTGTGCTTGCATGTATTCATGTACCTATCCACATGCATACATACACAAGTATAGGCACATTCAAACTTGTATATTTACCTAAATTAAAGTCTTTAGAATGATCTAACAAAAAAAGGGGTCAAATGTATGTGTGTGTTTTAACAGATTTAATAGATTTCCCTTTTGTCTGTCATAGCCTGCCCTGAAAAAAATCAATGTATGAGAGGATTCTGTATAACATGCTTCTGCTATTCATTTAGTTCATTAGCCCTGTGCTAATCATGCCAAGGTCATGGGTTCAGTACTTAGGTGGGTCATTTATATCTGCTCTGCTCCAAAGCACCAGGCTGTACTTCCAACCCCACATTACACATGTGATGAATGAATCGCAAAGGGCTTGGAAGTGTAGAATGTGAATGCTGGAATTAGACTCCACGGATTCAAAGCCCAGCTTTTATAATATTTCCTAGATGTGTACTGTAAGCCTCCATCTTTTCGTCTGTAAAATTGGAATAATAATTGTATTTATCTCATCGAACTGTTGTAGAAACTAAATGAGGCAACATGGAGCAGAGCTTAGCACGGTGTCTCAGCACTTAATAAACAAGGATAACTGGGGATGTGGGGGTGGGGAGAGGGTGGAGCCTGGGGTGAGGCGGAGATGGTAGTGATAACCATAGTTTTGGCCACAGGTCAAAGATGGTATGTTGAGTGGATCATATACAAATTTGAAACCCAGGAGCATGCGTTTGAAGAATTTGGTCCCTATAAATTCAAGACTAATGGAACAATATCTAGCTTATGTCCCAGCTTGCTACTCCCTGAGTATTATTTGAGAGGCTCTCAAAATGGATTCTACATTTAAAAAAAAACCATCATATGTAGTAGCAATTTAAAAAAATTATATAGTCAGCCTGTCAAAGAGAAATGTATGCACAGTAGAAAGTTAATTAACTGCATCCTCCTTGCATTCCTATTTTAACTCTACTTCTCTAGTGAGGCTTTTCCACCAGAATTGCTTCTCTAATTTTGCTGACTCCCACAGAAGGCTGGCTCTAGAACTTTCAGTAGAATATGGAGTCAGATTGAATTATTTTATCCAAAGTCCTAATTCATCATACCTACATTAAGACCATAAATAAGAAATTGTGGTGAGCCCAAATATTTCCCAAACATAAGTACATAATTTGCCTATGCAATGAGTTACCTGATACCATCAAAACAGGGTCTAGATTCATGCTCATTTTGAGATGTACTATGACCCAGACCTTTTTTTCTCTGTTCACTAATGCTGCAATTTCTTTTCACAGTTTCCATTTGTGTTGCTTCTTTAGATTAATTTTCCCATATGTTTCTGATTTCTTCCCCAGAGAAATCAGGGTCACATATCAACACAACCTCAACTTGTTAAAAAGTAGGAAAAAATTAAACCAATCATTTGCCATCATTTTCTACCTTTATATTTGTTTCTCCCACCCAGATAATCATTTAAATGAATTCAACTTGTGATGCTGAAATTGTCCATTTTATTAGATGTAACATAACCTAAATTTAAAAAAAAAAAAAAGAAAAAAAACAGTCCTCTTACAGAAGCTCCAACTTCTCAGAGACATTTGGAAGAAATTCTTTCTAGCACTTATAGAATCTTCTCAGAGGGATCTATCCAGAAAATAATTGTCTCCAAAGGGCTCAGTCCAGTTGAAAACAGTTTCATATTACTGATTCATCAAACATTTTACATCTGCAAGTACTGTTATGCATACAAATTTGTTCTGTTCTATATTCCTTCACTATAATTTTTTCCAAATTTCTGTTTATTGTTTTATTTTTCAATAGTAAAATAAAAAAATGTAAAAAAACAGAATCTCTACTCATTGTACCTTTAATAAAACCAAATAATGAAATTTTTCCTTACCTCCTCACCTGTTACAGAAACATTAAACTGTTCAAATCAGATCACAGACAACATTTATGGAAGGATAGAACCTGTTCTCAACCCAAAATATTATTCCCTACACTGCTAGTAAATGTAATATAATTAACATTTAACAAGGGTTGTAGGAATGAGAAAAAAAATCTGAATATGGATCCATCTGCATTTTTTAACAGTAGTAAGGAAATAACTAAAACTATCGTGAGATGTTTACTGAGAAACCAGTTATTCCTCTCAGAAGTATTCCTGACAGTTTAATGAGGCCTCCCTAAAATATCATCGGGTATATCAGATTTACGGTGACCACACGGGAGAGCAAGAGCAATACATCTCAGGGTAGAGAGAGCCAGACTTCCCCCCTGTGCCTTTGTTCACCCCAGGACTCTGTTAAAGCTTAGCTAGGAAGAGCTGTAATTGTTTCCTATCACCAGCAGCCATGTTCTGGATGTGCTATGGACACACTCAAGACAGAGCCCTGAGTCTAGAGGGAGTCAGCAAAGGATGTCAGAGAATTTGAGGACATCCCAGAGGCCAAGGCAGTGCCTCTCCACTGCCTTCTTTGGTTGGGATCCATGATTTCAGGGCACGCCTCCTCAGCTAGGCTCTGTATAATCTTCTATATATGGTGTGTTAGGAGCATGAGGATGTACCAAAAGAATATTTTGATAAAGAACAATATCATACTAATTTGGGAACTGAAACAAGAAGGAATCTGGTCCAAATTAATATCCTTTCGCCTGGTATATTTCAGTCATGGGCCAAGGTTGTGAAACAGATTATTATTTGTAGCAACCACAGAATGGATTCTTTTATGGTTTCATACTTCCATTTTTTAACCCATAAATGTTGCTTACTGCAAAAAGAAATGAATCAATAAATAGTATTTTAATGGTGAATAACAGTCCAAGGTAGAGCATAAAGCTACAGGAAAGGTGGTAAAACTTCTCTTAAGACTTAATGACTGCTGGAAACTAGATTCTAAGTACTCAGAGAGACAAGGTATTACAAAAGTCAAGAGCTGCTGAGATGTTTTCTGCATCATCAGTAGCTGAAGTGGATTTGTATGGTCTTCCCTGCTCTACAACACCTACCATATTGTGGTGCTTGATAAATATTAATGGAAGATGAAAAATGCATGAAGAAACAGACAGAAGCCTAGTGCCAGAGGAGAGGAGATTGAGAACTCAAGAATGCTTTCGCTCCCATTGTAAACTGCATAAATATAAAGAGTGGGAGAAGCATGAGGAAATCCTCAGAACTGAAAAGATGGGGATGGGGGAGGGCAGGAAATTGAAAACCATTTTTAATTATTCTAAACCTGTTTATTGCCACTTTATATTTTGAAAAGAGCTTCATAATGATTTATTCCTTCCAATAATGCTGTGAACAGGAGAAATAAGACATAAAAATCAAAGGGCAACAGAAGATCAAAATAATGGAGCAGTAAGTTCAACTTTGGGAAAAAAATATACAAAAGGAGAATATTAGAGATACAAGACGCTTATAGTTAAGTCCGAGTAATTTCTTATGTGTAATGTAAAGAAATAATCTGGAATGAAAATCTCAAATTATCTCAGCCTAAGAAACAGTGAGG
>NW_012141747.1:472108-520230 GCF_000956105.1 Propithecus coquereli
ATAAAAAATTTTTTTAAAAAATTGCATAATATACTTAAGCATGATAAATAAGATTGGAGATGCAAACACCAGAAAAAAAGAATATAGAATAAGGACAGAAATTTGCTTTTGGTTCATGATTTGTTTTTAAAATTGGCACAAAAACCCATACATAATGAGATTTTTGGTTGAGGGAAGAAAACGTGTTTACTGTCACTTCAAGTAAAAGAGAGGCTGCCCAAGGGATGGCACTTCTTGCAACCAAATCATAGCATCATTTGTCGGAGTTCTGAGATTGGAGGTGTTCAGCAGCCAATATGCTGATGCAAAAGTGTCTGGGGTAAACAAGACTGCAGGCCAGCAGGAGAGCAGGTGCTGGAGTTACATGTTCTCTGCAGGTTAGAGAATCGTGGCTGAAAGTTCTATGAATTAGCACGACGGCTGACTCCTTTCTTGGAGACCTCATTTGTTTAGTAGATTTTTGTTTGCTTGTTTTTACATTTTTTTGTTTGTTTATTTTTGACATAGAGTCATTAGATATTTATTACAGAGGAAGAAAAAAAGGGACAAGAGAGAATAATCAGAAAGTTTTCAATGAAGATAAAAGTATATCAATGAATTCGTTATTTTGGTAAAACAGTAATTGGGATGATGATGATAATATATTTATAATACCAAATTATTATTTATTCTTTTAATGCTTAATATGTCATCTGAATACACCAGCCACAACTACCACCCCATCCTTTACCTGTGCCATGATGTATTTAACAGAGCCCAATTTGGCCCTTTAATTTGATTAACCAATTAATTAAATGATGGTGGTGATGATGACAATGATAATGGTGATTACTTTTGTAAATGATGCCCATGATCATGATTTTAATGCCTAGGAGCAGAATGGTGAGATCAAAGAGTGCAGAGTTGTTATTAATGTGAGAAAGGAAAAGATGTCAGCAATAAAGTTTCTTTCATATCAAAAATACTTACCAAGGCAGTTTTATAATGAAGGAAACATAGCATATCTTCAGAAAAGCCCAGCTTCCGAAGTCTCCCGACGTTCCCGCCAGACACGCATGAATGTGGGTAACATCTCTGCTATTGAGTGGGGCATCACTAGATATGAGAAACACCGTGCTGATCTCCTGGGTCTTTATGTTATCCCAAATTTGCCCCACCACGTGCATATTCTGTATATGTTAACTATGTTCTACTTATTGTCCAAGTACAAAAATCTTCTCTAAGCACTCCCAACACACTCTTGAGTTTTTCATCTGAGATTGGGGAAAAGAAAGATCAGTTTTTAGGGGCACCAGGTCCAGAATTTTAGACATATCTGAGGTCTATCCTTTAAAGCAGTACATATACTTTAAGGCTTTTCATGAATATTACTACACTGTCCTCCAAAAAGATACTGTATACTTAATAGGATTTAGGAACATCTGGTTTGAAATGATATATTCAAACTATGACCTGAAATAAAGAATTAACCATTGATGTATTAAAATTAAGGAAGACATGCATGTCCAACTATATGTTGAGAAGGTATTCTTAAGCAAAATGTCTGTAACTAAATAAACCTAAGCATATTAATAAAATATAATAGATATTGTCTTAAATATATAACTGGCATTACAGAAAATAAAGAGAAATCCACAGAGTACAAAAAGTAGAGAAACTGACAATCTAAATAAGTAGCCACTGATGCTTTAACAGCCATAATGACATTTGCTTGTCGTGTAACCAGCCATGTGTATTTCAACAGCTATGAAGTGAAGAAGATGGGGTAGAAGTTGGAACCAAGACACTGTCCTAAAACTGGGTCTGGTCCTCCTTTTAGCAAAAATGTGGACTAGAAAATGTAATTTTTTTTAAAAAAAAAAGCATTTAATAAGATAAGGAAATGAATGAAGCTTGTTTTGGTTTGAGCTTTGCCTAGAAAAGCATTGTCCTCTGAGAATTCATAACCCTAGTTCAGCCTCCACATGGGTTTGCTGTTTGTATTTACACTTGTTGCAAGGTACTGAAAAACATAAGTTAAGAAATTAACATAAAAATTCTTCCCAGATCTAATAAAAACAAGAAATACAGACATATCCCCTTCTAAGAAGTTCAGAGAATGAAATGATCAACTATAAATTATGAAATAATCATGTTTAAAATGAGGAAACTTTATTCAGTTTTCCCTAACGGCTGTACTCTTTTACATTTCCACCAACCTTGTGAAGGTTTCCTTTTCTCTACATCTTGATCAACACTTGTTGTCTTTCATCTTTGTGATAATAGCCCATTCTGACAGGTGTGAGATGATAGCTCATTGTGGTTTTAATTTGCATTTTCCTAATGATTAGTGATATTGAGCATTTTTTTATATATCTGTTGGCCATTTGTATGTCTTCTTTTAAAAAATGTCTATTCTGGTCCCTTGACCATTATTTAATAAGATTATTTGTATCCTTTTTCTAGGGTTCCTCATAGATTTTGAAAATTAACCCCTTATCAGATGTTTGGTTTGCAAATACTTTCTTCCAAACTGCAGGTTGTCTTTTCACTCTGTTAATTGTTTCCTTCATTGTGCAACAGCTTTTTTAATTTGATGCAATTCCGTATTTCTATCTTGACTTTTTTTGTCTGTGATTTTGGGGTCAAATCTAAAATCATCATTGCCAAGATCAATGTTGTATTGGTTTCTTCCTAGGATTTCTTCTAGTAGACTTACAATTTCAGGTCTTATGTTTAAGTCTTTAATACATTTTGAGTTTATTCTTATAAAAGAGGTAAGCTAAGAGTTCAATTTCATTCTCTTATATTTGGATAGCCATTTTCCCCAATATCATTTGTTGAAAAGACTGTCCTTTACCCATTGTGTATTCTTGACAGCTTCGCTAAAAATCAATTGACTATACAAGCATGGGTTCATTTCTAGGCTCTCTATTCTGTTTCATTGGTCGATACGTCTATTTTTATGCCAGTACTATGCTGTTTTAATTACTACTGCTTTGTAATATAGTTTGAAATCAGCTAGTGTGATGCCTTCAGAGGTTTTTTTCTCCCAAGATTGCCTTGGCTACTGGGGTTTCTTTTAGGGTTCCGTATAAATTTTAGGATTTTTTTTTCTATTTATATGAAGAGTACCATTCTTGGATTTTTATAGGGATTGTATTGAATCTATAGATTACTTGGGTAGTATGGACATTTGAACAATATTAATTCTTCTAATTCATGAACATAGAATATCTTTCCGTTTATTTTTGTCTTCTTCAATTTCTTCCATTAATGTTTTATAGTTTTTAGTATACAGGTCTTTTACTTCCTTAGTTAAATTTATTCTTAAGTATTTTATTTTTGCTTTTTATAGCTATTGTAAATGGGATTATTCTCTTGACTTCTTTTCCAGAAAGTTTATTCTTAGTGTATGGAAACACTACTGATTTTTGTGTGTTGATTTTGTATCTGCAACTTTACTGTATTCATGTATTAGTTTTATCAGTTTTTGCATGGAATTTTTAGGGTTTTCTCTATGTAAGATTATGTCAATAGCAAATATCCACAAGTTCACTTCTTCCTTTTCTATTTGCATGCCTTTTATTTACTTCTCTTGCCTGATTGTTACAGCAAGGACTTTTAATACTATGTTGAATAAAAGTGGTAAGAGTGGGCAAGCATTCTTGTCTTTTTCTGGATCTTAAAGGAAAGGATTTCAATTTTTGCCATTAAGTATATTTTTAGCTGTGGACTTATCATACATGGCCTTTGTTGCACTGAAGTACATTCCTTCTGTACCTAATTTGTTGAGAGTTTTTATCATGAAAGAATCTTAAATTTTGTCAAATAATTTTTGTACATCTAATGAAATGATAATTAGATCATTCATGGTTTTTTTCCTGCTAATATGTGTTCCTGTTGTATCATCATTTATTAGATGTGTGTGTGTAAGGAAAATTTAACTGGTGAGTAAATCTCATAGACTTTTTGTATCTGGACAGGCCACATGCAGACTTGATATAAAGACCACTCAAATCCACATACTGATACAGAGAATGATGCATATCACCATGAGATTCTGTGCTTTGAGCTCCATGTCCAAACTTGATAGAGCTGGGCTTGGCTGGGGTAAATATTTTTTTGTATGTAAATAAACAACGACAACAACAACAAAATAGTAACAGTAAGAGCATACTCTAATTTTCATGAATGCTGTTTACCAAATATTTCCAGTTTTCCTGATTGCACGTCTTGGTCCCCTGGAGTTGGGTGGGGCTGTGTGACTATCTATGACTGATGAGTTGTGAGCAGAAGTAAGGGTGCATGGCACTTTCATCAGCATTTAAATGCAGATGAAATACCCTCCTGAACTCTCTGCCGATTGAGATGGTGGCTGCTTCATCACCCAAAGTCCTGGAGTGAGGCAGCCTGGGGCAGAGTCCTCAACCGTATTGTGCTGCATAGGTAGCATAAGCAGGAAAATAAAACTTCTTTGTTTTAAAGCTGGGAGGGGTTCAGGTTGTTTACCACTACAGAATAACCTGTTCTATTCTAACTTATTAGTAATGACTCAGTATTGAAAAGGGAAATTATGATGATGAAAATTTTAATGAGTAATAATACTGATATATTACTCATTTATGGTAGCCTCTTATGTTATAAGAGTTTACATTGGAATGGATATTGGACATTTTATACACCTTGGGTTAACGGGTTAACACGTCTCCCATGTTTAATTGGGTCATTTTTTGCCTCTCAGTTTAGTCTCCCCTGAGGCTTCCTGTTCTCTCATAGAGCCTTCCCTTTTTTCTTGTTCATTTTGTTTTCTCCATTTTAATCTTTAGACTCCTTTGAGCAAGGAGAGAGCTCTCCTTGTATTATCCTCACTTTTGTGCTCTTCCTTGAACTAGGGGAGAGTCCCTATTAAATGTACTGGACACTAGCAGACAGCATAGGAAAATTCTGTCTGCCCAGACCTCTGACTGCTGGGTGAGGGCTGAATCCTTCTCTCAGATGGAGATGGTGGTGTGCACAGAGCCCAACTCAAAAGGCCCTCTCCAAAGGTCAGATGGTAAACCAGGAAAACACTATATTGCAGAGATCTCAGACTCTCTGAACCCTGTCACATTCTCTGACACTCTAGGAAGAATGTCCTGATTCCATGAAAATCTCAACCAATAGAGCAATGCCAAACAGTCCTCCTTCTCCCCTCACCCCCTCATTGAATGTCAGACTCTTTCCCAGGGCATCATTTTTTTATTATTAACCCATCACGGTAGGGGAAGACTTGTCATATTTTACACTTATAAAACAGGAAGTAAGAAAAAGTACATTGTAACAGGTTAAATTGTGTCCTTCTAAAAGAAATATGTTGGCATCTTAACCCCCAGAACCTCAGACTGTGACCTTACTTGGGGACAGAGCATTTACAGAGGAAATCAAGTTAAAATGCAGTCCTTAGGGTGGGTCCTAACCCAAACTACTGTGTCACTTTATAAAGAGAGAGAAGAAAATGTGAGGAGACATACGGAGAAGACAAACATCTATAAGCCAAGGAGAAAGGCCTGGATAATATGCTTCCCCCCAAACCCTCAGAGGAACCCACCCTGTCAACACCTTGACCTCAGACTGCTAGTCTCCAGAACTCTGAGACAAAAAACTTTGTTGTTTAAGGCACACATTTTACAGTACTTTGTTACGGTAGCCCTAGAAAATCAATACACATGTGTTTAGAATTTTTAAATTATTATTAAAACTAATAATTTAAAAAATTATATCAACCCAGACTTTAACCCTATGAAGAACCAGGACTTGATAATGATTTCCATGGTTATTCCCAAAATTGGGGTCATGGGTTTTCTTCAAGCATCTAGTCTCTAATCTCCGATTAGAGAGGCATTCTCTTATGACAGGACCCTTGTAACCCTCTGGACTCTCAGAATGACCTACACACTCAACTGGGTTCAGTGACTTCTCTTGTTTTAGATAGTAATTATGCCTAGATGTAACATTTTAGTTCTAAAATTTAAAAAAGCAAAACTGAAATAAATCAGCTCTCAGTAGCCTACCCCAGTCACCTACAGATTCTACTGGGGAATTTGAGAGAAAAAAGAGGAAGAATCAGATATTTATAAATTTCACTCTGAGGTCACGAAAAAGCTTAATCTGCACAGTGGAAGGTCGGGGAGATACTAGACTAAGTTCCTGAGGGTATTGAAGTATTTCTTGACCATATATGTTGAAGATAAAGTGAGTAACTCCTAAGCAGAGAAATGACCTTGAAGCAGGTTTTCCTCAAAATATTATCACCAAGTGTATTGTTTCCCAGTCCCAGCTCTGACACCATATGCTTGGTCAAATCACAGAATCTCATCATGCCTCCATTTCCTTACATACAAAATGACTGCAGTGAAGGACATTAAAGTAAGATGCTACCGTAAAATTCTGCAAGTGAAAATATATAAATTATAGTCTCCAAAACTGTAAAGGGCTCATAAAGTATCAACAAAACATAATATCAATGAGTAAACTTTTATTGTCCAGTTGCTTTGAAACATTCAAACAAGAACATTCAAAGGTCAGTAAAAGCTCTCTAACTTAGATTAAATTCAGAAAACGTACGGTCTGTATCAAATGGCATTTACTTTCTATAAACCATCATATAGTGCAACAAAAATAATATAATTCATTGCATACTGACATAAGACTTAGGTATCACTGTAATCTCGTTGCTCTCCACAAAAACAAAATCTCACACACACTCATTTATACACATACGTGTACTCACATGCACACTCATACATTGTGCACAATTCTTGCCTAATTTTCCAAAAGTGAAAGTAAAGAATGAATATTGCTCCCATCATGTTATTACTGTAGAAGTTTAGACACAGAGAGACTGGATAATTTGCTTAAATTTATCTAGCACAAGATTGAGCAGACAAAAACAGATCAAAAATTCCCTGGCTCCCGTTCCAGTACTTGGCAGAAGATTTTAATGTCTCCACCCACCATTCTTGGATGAAACATGCCAAATAAAGATAACGATCAGGTCGTCTTTGATTGCACAAAAGAAGTTTACTTTATTTCTTTAAAAAAAAAAAATTTAGGAAGCAAGAAAAAAAACCCTGAGAAGACGTCATTGGCCGATGTTGTCATGCTGGGTCCCTAACACTTTTTTGCTGAAAGCTGCCCTGATACACTGTCACTGCTTGACAGTCGAAATGCCTCTTGCTGTGTAGGATTGAAAGCAAAAGATAACCAGGCGACTTACACTATGTCAATGGCAAGAAAAACTGTATCTCTTTCACCTCCAAAGCCTGAAAGCCCTTTGAATACTTGGGGTAGGATCTGCTACGAGGAATCTATTTTCCATGTAATGGTGTGAATTTCCCACACTGGAACTAAATATTCATGACTTCATGAAAGCACTAAGCTTCTGTATGAAAAAAATAGATTCTAAGTCCATTTTATACATTTTGGACAAGCTGGTATTTGACATATTCTATATGTTCTGAATAGTATTATAATTTCAAATAAATCTCTACTGACATCATTTCAGTAATGTCAGATCCTTAAAAACCATCTGATAGGTGAAGTGCCCTTTTTGTGGATTAACCAAATAGACAAACGAGGAAAGATGTAGAGGAGAGAAGAGAGAGCGGGCCAAGGAGGCGCTGTCTCTCATGTTCTTTGCTGGGATCATTTCTCATCATTCAGCCTCTTTTCTTCCTAAGCCTCTCACAAAGCTCCAGTGGAACTTCTCTGTGGCTCGATGCCTGCGGCATTTCTCAACAGAGCTGTTGCATAGTACAGAGAGTTATTCTTGCTGTCTTCCTCTGTCTGGGGAGAATATTAAGCAATGCGTATTATACAAGGAAAACCCATTCTGGGGCTGTCTCCTGGCCAAATTGAGTAAGGTAGGAAAATGAGGCATGTTTTAAGCATGTAGCCACAAAGATGATTTTAGGAAAGCAAATGGCCTTATAAAACTGTATAAATCTGTCAAAACTTTGTTTAGGATGTTCTTTATATGTGGAGAACAATTCTTGCTCTCTTTGTAGCATTCCCTCCCCTACATCTCCCATAGGAACTAGCCTGATATTCACTTTAAACATACGGATTTTGGACAGAGTGCAGTGTTTCATACCTGTAATCCTAGCGCTTTGGGAGGCCAAGGCAGGAGGATCAAGGCCAGGTGTTTAGGACCAGTTGGGCAACATAGCAAGACCCCATCCCTATAAAATACTTAAAAATTGACTGGGAGTGGTGTTGGACTCCTGGACTTCCAGCTACTCAAGAGGCTGAGGCAGGAGGATCGCTTGAGCTATGATTGGTCCACTGTACTCTAGCCTGGGTGACAGAGCGAAATCTTGTCTCTAAAATTTTTTTTTTAATGCTGATTTTGTTAAATATGATATAAAAATGACTCAGATGCAAAATGTCGTGCTTGATGTGTAGTTGATGGCTATGTAGTTCTTCAATTATACATTTGAAAAATAACAAAAATATCTAAGAATAAATAAATTTATATTTTAAGAAGCATAACCTCAAAAGTTCAGGAATGGGAGAAGCCATTGTATCTGAAAGAGCCATTGTTCTTAGTTAATTCAGCTGTCTGAGCCATCAGAAATGTCTCAGTACATGCTTTTAATATTCCTGTATTATGTTCATAGGTGTTTCTTTAAAAAGAAAGTATTCAAAACTTCTTTTTAGCTTTCAATAAAATATTGGAAGAATTTCTTGTACTAGAAGCTAGTCAATGATGATTGGAAACAAAAGCTAGTCCTTGCTCTCAAATTATTTAATAGAATGCAGAGAAGGAGAGAATGAGGCAGTTGCAATGTAGAACAAGAGAGTTATGCGGGCTGTTTTTTCTGGTCCCTGCTGATGGGAAGTGAAAGGAGGCTGTTTCTCTCCAGTCTCCAGCCTTGAACTCTGAAGTTTCCACACAGTGAAACTTCATGCCTCTCAGGTAAATGTTTTTCTGCTTTTCATAAATCTACTTTCTTCCTTCATGGCCTCCGGTCCCATCTTTCTTTTTAATTCTCTCTTCCTCCATCTTCCAGAATAGCCAATATTTCCTCCAGAACCCTTAACTCTCCAATCCAGACTCACACCTTGTAAATTTCTCAAATTGATGGGACATGTGTTTGAGCCCAAAACAGCCAAGTGACTGAGTGGACACGTGGGGAAGGTAGGATGGTAGTTGTGTGAGCAGCGGTGGGGTGGGGACAGTTCTCCATTCCAGGCTGAGTTTCCTTTACTCTGTGGGTATTAGAATATTAGCTTTATATTAAATACAAAAGAATAGTTTCCCATAAACAACACTTATCAGGTCCATGTAGTATAATTGCAACCTGCCCCATCTCAAATTATAAATTCTTTTCCAGGAGTGTAGTAAGGAATGGATACTATTCTTTTATTATTATTATTATTATTATTTCAAAAGATTAAGGGGGTACAAATGCTTTACTTACATGAATACCTTTTATAATGCTTAAGTCAGGGCTTTTAGTGTGCCATCACCCAAGTAGCGTTCACTGTACCCAAAAGGTAAGTTTTTACCCCTCACTCCTTCTTGATTTCCAATGGCCTTTCCATCTCTTTGTGCTGGTGTGTGTGCCCATCGATTAGCTCCCAATTATTAGAGAGTACATGTAGTGTTTGTTTTTCTGTTTCTGAAATACTTTACTTGGGATAATGGTCTCCTTAACATCTCTTTCATAATTTCTAAATATCCCCTTTGAAGAGGAAAAAGAGCTGGTTTTATAGAGGAAGTCATGGACAGGGACAATTATATGCCTGGATTTTCAAAGATACGGTTTTTGGAGCTATTATCTAGATGCTAACTGAAGTCAGAGGAGCAGATAGGGTGATCTTTTCACTCCCCTTGGTTGCAGAATGAGAAGAAAAATGCTCCTCCAAAGGAGTAATGAAAAGGACAGGATAGCTATGAGCGGCTTGGAGAAACCAATGTACTCACCAGGAAAATACGAGCTTTCCCAGGATGTTGTGGCATCAGAGAAGTTAAGGTGAAGGAGGACATGAGCTTGTTCATGGGACTTAGTAAAAAAAAAAAAAAAAAAAGAAGTGTTTAGGTGGCTTCACTGAAAGCAGTGTGCAGAGTGGGGTGTAAAAGCCAGGTCAGAATGAATGGGAGAGTGAATGGAGGGTCTTTCATTTCTAGAACTATGTCAAGTTACATACCCTGAGTGGCCCTCCCTATGGAAACAATGAATATGCTGGCTAAAACCAAAACTAAAATGGAAAACAAACGAACAAATATTAAACCAAAAAACTCCCTAATTCTATAAATGCATTGCTGGGCTGACCTGTTATTAAAAAATAATAAATAAATAAATTATGTCCCCCAAATGAAGTGAAGCTGGGCACCCCAGGACACAAGCAATCTGGCTGTCATCCCGAGAGCTTCTGTGAGACCCTGAAATCTTGCACTCCCACGCTGAGGGCACCCAGGTAGCGGGACAGACAATAAGTCCAGGACCGGTTCAAGTAGGAAGAAACCTAACAGGAGATTCCCACATAAGTCTGGGAACTCAAAGACTTTACTTTCATGAAAGGACAAAGATGAAAGAGCAGAGGAAGAGAAGACAATGAAGAGAGAAAGTTGCTCTTTCTAACATCCTGCTAATTGAAAGGAGAATTTTCTCTGGGGAGTCTGGAACTTGTAGTTCCACACCGGGCTGTCACATGGATTTTCAGTCTGAATTCACAATATATATGAAGTCTAAAATTTAAGTTAAAGGAAAACTAGATTGGTGGTATATGTAGGCAACTAGCAGAAGCAAAAGGAAATCCCCTCTAAAGCCTCACAGAATTCACACATGGGATACTCCTAGAACAGGAATGGCTCATACTTAATAAATAATAAAAAAAAAATCCACAAAAAAACCTGCACATGGATGTTTATAGCAGTTTTATTCACAATTGCCAAAAAATGGAAGCAACCAAGATGTCGTTCAGAAGGTGAATGGATAAATAAATGATGATGCGTCCAGACAATGGAATATTCTTCAGCACTAAAAAGAAATGAGCTATTAAGCCATGAAAGACATAAAGGAAACTCAAATGCATGTTATTACTAAGTAAAGAAGGCAATCTGAAAAGTCTACATATTGTATGATTTCAACTATATGACATCCTGGAAAAGACAAAATTGTGGAAACAGCAAAAAAGATTAGTGGTTTTTGAAGCTTAGAAGGGAAGAAGGGTGGAGCACAGAGGATTTTTAGGGCAATGAAACTATTCTGTATGATACTATAACGGCAGATGCGTGTCATTATATATATGTCCAAACCCACAGACTGTACAACACCAAGAATGACCCTAACATAAAGTACGAACTCAGGGTGATAATGATGTGTCAATTGTCACAAATGGACCACTTCGGGGTGGGTCGGATGTTGATAATGGGAGAGGTGTGCGTGAGGGGGATATGAGAAATCTCTCTACTTTCTTCTCTATTTTGCTGTGAACCTAAAACTGCTCCTAAAAATAAAGCTTTTAACAAATTAAAAAATAATAAAATAAGCAGACAAAGAAACAAGATACCATTGAAAGGCAGTAATTGATAGTAGGAGAATGTACTTTGTTTTCTGTGGAACAGAAACTGTTTTAGATTAGAAAAATGTGTTCTCTTTGATTCTAACTAATGCCATTTGCTTCTGTAACCGCGCTTGCTTTTAGTTGTTAGTCAAATATAGCTAATCAGAATGAAAAACAGGGCAGGAGTGATTCCATGACAAGCTGAACTTCCTAGAGTAGGCCTAAGTTTCAGTTACCCCGAAACCGAAACGCAGACCAAAACTGGCGCCGGCGTGAAAATTGAAAATCCCGAGGCTTGGAGCCAACCAATCAGGAGTCAAAACAATCCGCCACTTTCAAAGGAACCAATGGACTAAGTGGGGAGAGGGGATGGTGTGCCGAGCGTGTCGTGTGGAACCTGCATGTCGTGTGCCACCGGTGTGTCGTGTGCAAAAGGAAGTATGAAAGCTTTACTTTTACCCCAGGGTGGGGTCCTGGTTCATAAGGGAGGCCACTGCGTTGGTGCTCTGGGATTTGGACCCTAGCTCGAGCTAGCCAATAAACTCCTTTGCCATTTGCAGCCTCGGTGACTCTGCCTCTCTGTTCCTGGGGCTGAGGGGAACTGGTTCTAACACCACGAGTGAGAACCTCCAGAAAAACAGATACAATAAAATACCCAAAGTGCACCCTAAGTTGCCTCATGGGGCCCCAGAGCAGTCACAAGATGGTTTAAATTTTCAAAGGATGCACAGCAATACTTGACATCTGTCCGACTCTGTGTGAGTTGCTAACCTGGTCACAGTTTCAATATTAGATCATGCATTCAGTGACTTTGTATCTTTGGGGAGCTGCTAAGATAGAAATGCAAGAGCAACATGAACTTCATTGTGGGATAGGAAGAGAAGGGGTCAGTGTCCAGTTTTTTCCCAGTGTTTGAGAAATTATAGACCACCCAAGGGTCACATATATCTACCTAATAAAAAGCTGTGATTCTTAATTAGGAAATAAAATTAATACTTTTTATTTTAATTTATGTGTATTATGTTTTCAAACAGTCCATTTGTTGTTAGAACATAAATATTTATTGAGTTGTTTGGATCTACATACTGGTAGATATTTCCTTTGTTCTAGAGACTGTGAAGGAATCACCACTGTGAGTTTGGGTCCGCTGGGCAGTAGACACCATTGCAAAGTTAGATATACAAGGGGTTTACTGGGGGTCACGCCTGTGAAAGAGAAAGGGGAGAAGACGAGGCATAGGCAGGGAAAGCCCTGAGGCTCTGAGGCAGTCCCGTGACTCTGGTGGAAAGAGAGGAAGGAGGAAGGAGGATTAGCAGGAGAAGACACAGATTGTGTTGTGGATCTGAGAAAGTCTTTGTCGGCATCACAGTGAGCTCGGGCACAAGGATTGTCCACAGAGGAGTAGTTTGTTGGGCAGAAATGGTCAAGCCCATGTTCCCCATCACACTCAGCCATCGGATGAAATGTAGCTGCCCAGGGAGACTGTGACTTGGATCAAAGGCAAATCCCAAGCCCTGCAGCTAGAGCCCCCGGCAATGTGTGCTCCTCACTGTGTTTCTCTCTTCAGGGAGAGCTGAGCAGTGCCGCCTGCTCATGGAAAGAGCCACTTCGCCTTAGATGTTCACAGAGGAGCACCTCCAGGGTTCCAACCAACTTCTCTTCCTCAGTGGAACTGAGGTTATTAGGAGGAACTACAACCCCCCCCGCCACTGCATTAGTTTTGGGGCCACACTAGTACTCCTTGTCTTCCCATCCATGTCCTGTTTTGAATTCCCTTCACCCTAAACTCTTGCTTCTACAGCTTGGGTGTAACGTGATCCTAACTCCCACTGTTGAGAGCGTAAAGTCTTGGTAACTACAACCCTTCTCAGGCCGAGCGGCTGCTCTTGTACATTCACAGTTACTGCAGGTCAAAAGAGTGCCAAAAGGTGCCTGGGTGGATCACCTGGGTGCCCCAATATTTCTTTCTTCCCCCATTGTGTAAAAGCCATCCTATCTCCTCATACTGATCACTAAAGGAATATGGACAGAGGATTTCTCCCCAAACAGGAAGAGGGAAGAAAATGAAAAAATAACAAGGAACAAAATTCCACAAACTAAAAGATGGTAAGAAGGGAAGTGATGGAAAAAAGAAAAACAAAAAAGCAGTAAAAAATAAAAACACATAACAAATATTAATATAATATCAAAAAGTTAAAATTCTAAATTAAACTGTGATCCCAAAAATATTAGTGGACTAAATTTTCAATTAAAAGATAAAATATGAGTTTGGATTAAAACCAGAATATAACAAAAAGAAAGCAAAACAAACGTCTTTTCTAAGAGATATATGTTGAGCACAAGGGTAGAGAAAAATCAGATCTCAAGGTAAGAAAAAGATACACTAGGTATATATCAACCAAAGAAAGCTGGTATAGCTATATTAATTTCAGATCAAATATCATTTAATACAAAAAGCTACATTAACATAACAATAAAAGATTTAATTCACTGGGAATATATAACAATTTTAAATAACACATATAGTAAAACAGCATCAAAAATACATAAAGCATAAATTGACAGGTTCCAAAGAAAAATAATTCATCTATCATCCTAGTGGGAAACTTTAACATACATATTTCAACAGATGATAGATCATACAAATGAACAAAATAAAAGAATACAAAATGTTTGAATAAGTTACAAAAACCACATCTAATGGATGTATGTAGAAATCTCTACCATCAATTGAAGACAACTCATTCTTAAGAAGAATATATAGAATAATTATGAAAATTGATAAAACGCTAGATAATAAAGCTAGCCTCAAAAATTATCAAAGGGTGCTGGGTATGGCGGCTCAAGTCTGTAATCCCAGCACTTTGGGGGGCTGATGTGGGAGGATGGCTTGAGACCAGTAGTTCAAGCCCAGCCTCGGCAACATAGAGAGACGCCATCTCTACAAAAAATAAAAATTTAGCCAGGCTGGGCAGCACACCTTTAGACCCAGCTATTCGGGAGTCTTAGGTAGGAGGATCTCTTGAGCTCAGGAGTTTGAGGCCACAGTGAGCTATGATCACACCACTGCACTCCAGCCTGGGCAAAAGAGCAAGACCCTGCCTCAAAAATAAATAAATAAATAAATGGGCTTGTGAGTCCTTTCCCTGATCTGACCTCAATACAATGAGGCTAGAAAGCACTAATAAAAAAGATAAATAGAAATATCCTACATATTTGGAAATGAAAAGCCATATTCTAAACAACTCATGGGTCAAATAATGAATCATAAGGAAAATTTAAAAATTAAAATAGAATGATAACAAAAATAGTGATAATCTATGAGCTATCACTAAAGCTAAATTCTCAAGAAAAAGCAATAGCTTTGAATATTTCCAAAAAAAATGCTCAAATTTAATGAATGAATTATCCAACCTAGAAAATAGCTAAGGAGAAATAGGATGAACTCAAAGAAAGTAGAAAGAAAAAAATAAAAGAAAATAGCAGATCATTTTCTAGAAAAATAAAACTCTGCAAAATTACTTCATCGAGAAATAGAAAGCCTGAATAATTCTAATACAATTTAACAAAATTAACCTTGTAATTAAAATTCTTCTCCTATTTCTCTCCTCAAAATACGTAAACTAGCACTTTACAAATACAGTACAAAAACAAGTGTCTTTATAGTGAATTCTTCCACACAATTATGTAATACTTCCAGAAAATAGGAAAAAGGAGAAAGTCAGTATAACCTTAATATTCCAATTGAAAAAGAACAATTTAAAAAAACAGATCAATCTCACACATGCATACAGATTTTAAAACCATAAATAAAATATTGGCAAATGGAATTTAGTGTTAAATATTTTTAAAAATGAGAAAATTTATTATGACCAAATTGGAAAAGAAATTTTCCAGGAGAACAAAGTGGATTTAATACCAGAAAACTAATTGATATTATTCAACACATTAGAGATTAAAGAAGGAAAACTATATACTTGTCCCAATAAATACAGGAAAAATTCGATAACATTCAACTTCTGTTTATGTCTGTTTAAGCAGACATCTTAGCAACTTATGACTTTTAGAAATTTCATTAAGATAACAAAAGACATTGTTAGGAGACAATTCCCAATTGAGTCTGTCATGTTTCTGCACATCTTGTGGGCAGAGACATTAGCTACTTTTGTTTTGCATAATACTATCTTTCCAGGGATGTTTGTATTACAAACAGCTTGGAAATGTAAAGATAGTGTCTCCTTCCAAAGGGCAGATTTGTTTACTGTTCAGTATAATAATGTCTCCTTTGGGGGCAAAGTTTAAATGGGCTCATTGTCCATTATAAAAGGTTTGGTCTCCTTGATCTTAATGTTCCTCTTCTATAACAATCCCCTGGGGGTGCAGACATCACCTGGCCTTCTTGACATCATCCTGTCGGAATGACAGCTTGGAGAACATGCACCAAAATGATGTCATCCTGGCTACTTCCATAGCTGTGGCAAGTAAGATGTCCTTTGTCTTTGGCTTATAATTTAATGTCTTCTGCCAGCATCTGTGTAACTATGGTAAACTAATTTGTTAACTTGCAAGTAGGTTATTTTTAAGGGAGAAAATAAAATTGGATTTGTACCTTTAGCCACACATCAAAATCTTTACCAGGTTGATTAAAGGCTTAAATGTAGAAGCCAAATACATGCAAAGAAGAATTTATGTCAAAACTGCAAACTATAATAAAATTTAATAAATTTATATTCTTTAATATTGAGAACTTCTGTTTATAAAAGGCTATAATGAGATTAAAAAACAAGCCATAATCTGGGAGAAGATATTTCTAACACATAAGTGATGAAAGATTAGTATTTGGAATAAAGAACTCCTAAAATTATCAATAAGATAAACAAAAAGTCAGTTCAAAAACATGGACAAATTCTATGAACAGGAATTTGACATAAGACATACAGAAAGACCATTATCATATGAAAAGATGCACAATCTCATTTGTAGTCATAAAATGCAAATTATAAATATAAGATACTTTTTCCCACTCTTTGAATTGTCAAATATTTTCCTAAAAATCAGTCGATATTGAACATTGCTTAGAATGTGGATCATCAAAAACCCTTCTCTATTGCTGGTAGAAAGGTAACCTGGTAAAAATTTGTTTGGAAAACGTTTGGCATTACTTTTTAAAGTTGAACATATACATACCTTTCTATCCAGCAAGTCCAATCCTAGATATATTGTCTAAAGGAATAATTATACCGTGAACCAAGAGATGTTTAAAAGAATGCCCACAGCAACATGGTTCTTAATAGTAAATACTGGAACCAACCCAAATAGCCTCCAGTAGTAACAATGGACAAGTAAGTGGTACCTCGTTTATACAATGAAATATAGCACTAAAAATCAATAAACTATCCATGCTTTAACATGAATGGATCTCAAAAGGGGATATAATACAATATAGTTACATTATTAGAAAGGTCAAAAGTAGGTTGAAGCAAATATAGTAGTTTTGGGGGCATATATATATATGAATAGAGCTAGAATGAAGCAAATGAAGGTTTTACACAAAATCAGATAATATTGTGATTATTTCTATGAGAAAGAGAGGGCTACTCTTGATGAAGGCATAGAGGAAGCTTCTAAGAACTAATAGTGTTTTGTTTCCTAATCTTAGTGGCAGACACAAGGGCATTAATCCTATTATTATTCTTTAAAAAGATAAATAGTACCAACATTTTTTATGTAGAATATATTTTGCAGTAAAATTTTAAGGATATTTTAAATTTAAATAGAACAGTGTGACAACTCCTTCAACATAGGCAGTGTATGTATAGAAAGCCTAATATGTCCTTTGCAGTCAACAGAGATAATTCTTTTTAAATAACGTATTTGCATTACAGCTCGAATATCTCTTCTGTAAGTCACTTGGCACTGCATTGTAGACTTTATCTCACACACTCATCTCTCCTTGCTTCCAAAATTGGGCTCAATGACACAATGAAATCATCTTTGTTCCATTTTTTTTTTGACAGAAAGATTGAAGCCGTAGATGTGTGCTTTTTTCATGGCAAAATGTAAGAGAGAACTGCCGATTCTAATGCTTTTAGATTTTAACGGTGTCCATTTTTCTGTTAACATATTTCGTTGTGAGTTAACATTATAGAAGTTTTGTGATGAGGGAGCAGCCATTTTGGTGGGTATCTGGGCAAACAGCAGGGTAGTGCTCACTCACATAGGACTGAACTGTGATCCTTCTAGAACACAGGCACGTACTTCTCCAGCACATAGTCAATTCTGTCTCCACATGAAAACTTCTACCCTCATTATCTCTGCCTTGTCATTTCTCTTTGGCTTGAGATATCTATTCACTCATTCATGCATTCATAGAACATCTAAAACCAAGGGGTTAACAGGATGTTAAAGGAGTGTTATCAGAGAGAGAAGTAAGGAAAAAGACACTGGATTGCTCAAAAGAATTAGAAATTTTGATTACTATTGCTCCAGGCCGGCAATATTTGTGGTGTTTCAGGCCCAAGGGTGCCAGGCTGCCTGTGGAAAAGATGAAATTAATTAATGTTTTCTGAGATTAATTAGAAAATTAAATGGAAGTATAATGAAAACCAGCATGGCTTAGCTCACTGGATTTACAACCATGTGCCACTAAATTTCAGAGTTATTCAAAATTTCTATGTATTACTTGAAGAAAAATAGAAAAAGATTGCCTGCAATTGAGTTTTTTTTTTTTTTTTTTTTTACCTCTAGCATCTAATTCCAATCAAGCATCTAGGAACTTCTCAGTATTACAAAGCATAGAGCTATCTGACAGCCATGGCCTTAGTTAATGCTCTTCAAAATATCTTTATGTGATATAAACTAAAATACCCCCAACTTTTCAGTGATACTTTAGATTGCCACAGATCATTTTGTTGGCCTCTGTTCTAGATGGTTCCTCTAGATTGCATGAGCCTTCTTCTAGCTGAAACACTTTGGGCCAATGCGTGTCATCTCCCATCAGCAGGAGGAGGCGTGAGCAAGGAGGTGGCAGTAAGCGCTAATAGCAGTGTGGGTAGAACTAAAGAAGCACCACTTCAAATTTGCTGCACGGACGTGATGTGACAAATATTTTTACCTTCTTTGACTCTGAGTCTTGTTTTCTGTAGAATGAGTATATTTTAAATGTTTTCTACACATCCCTGTTGAGCTGTCAGGTAATTGAAATGAAAGAGAAATTAGCCCATTATCATATGATGTAATCCCATCAACAGGAGTCTTATTATAGCTTAATATGGCTGGCATTTAAGCATATTCCATAATCAAAATGTAAGGAAAGAATTTCTTAAGTATACACAACTCTGGGCAAATGTAGTTGTCTTTTATTAGACTGCAGATGTGTCTTAAAACTCTCATGACAAGTACTAAGAGTCTTGTTCAACTCTTTCCTCTGCAAATTTTTCAAATCCAGCCTCTCTGAGCTCATTTTCCTGCTGTTCTTGAGATACGGCTTATATTTTAGGTGCCATATGATAGACTGTGTATTGGGATAAACAAAGGAGCAACTAAATTCATTCACTTGATATCAGCTAGGCAATCACCAGACCCAGCAAGATGCAAGAGATAAACAACGATGGACTATATATTGTTTCAGAATCCCACGATTAGCAATAAAACAGGAAATTACAACCATTTCCACACCTAACTTTCCTTTTTCTAATTTTTTGGAAAGAACAGTCTATTATTAGTTGGGTTTTTTTTAAAGCACATCTGGTACAATATCAATAATAGTCATTATGTTCTTAAGTTTTGAGATGGTTAATATTATGTACTTTAAAGAAAAATTCATCCTGTCACACTCTTACTGTCATTTGTAAAGGCTTTCTTTTTATCCTTTTTTCAGTTACTGAAAACTTCCTTATTTAAAGACAGGTTATAAATAAAAACTAAAACTTGTTTCCCTTTGAACAGAATAAAATTGTTTCTCATAGTGTGTTAATATTTTTAGTATTTAGATCAGTGTCTCCCAAAGAGTCTTCAGCGGAGGCTTATTTGATAAGAAGTTCCTTGAATAGAGTTGTCTGTGATGAAATAAATTTGGGAAATTCTCCCTCCTCTTGGATTAACTAAGCTCATGAGGAACTTTAAGTACTTGAGAATTCTTGCAGGAAGGAAGCTGATTTAAATGTATGTGAATATATTTATATATACATAGATTTTTTTAATTTAATATCTATTTACGTCTATTAGATACTGATTCAAACTTTATGTACCCCACAGCAGGAATTACACTAAATATTGTAAGATCCCTATTAGAGTCCCGTACACCTATAATATAATAAGTAGTATTCGTTGATTTGGCAGTTCAATAATTTGACTACACCCTAGAGTAGAAAAAACAGAATTTTAATCCCAAAACACATGTGGGAATATAAAGGTATCCAACAGCACACATCATAGATTATGAAATTGAGATATAATCCCAAGTAATTAGAATTTTATTTAGTAATTTGTATGTTTTAGTCCCCCAAACGAAGCTAATATACTTCTTGGGCTAATTGCTTTTCCGTCACACACAAAAGCATGAAGTGAACTTGGCTGTGGTTGTCACGCTTGGCAGGTGTCATCACCTGGGGGTTCTCAGGGGTCCTAACCTACCTCCAAGCTCCCGGCCTCCACACTCTTCATTGGCTCTCTCTCCTTTCGGTGTTTGAGAAGCACCCCATGTTTGAAATTGGAGTCCCCCTCATTTCATTCTCTAATTCTTCCACTCCCATGCCTCATCGCACAGCTGCACTAAACACAAGACCCAAAAAACAAAACAGTTGGTGAGAAGCTGGCCTGCCACAGAGGCAAAATCCTCCCGCTATGTTCTGGAGGGCATGGGTTTTGCTCAAGCTGGTTTCAGTAGTGGACAGAAACTTGGTTTCCCTTGTAAAATGTGCCTGCTACCTCTTAGATTAATGACACCATTTAATGTATGCATGATTCGTTCTGTTTCGTTTCAGTCCCTCCCAGAATGATCAGGTGCTCACCTTCTCTGTGTTCCATCTGAAGTCCAGTTCAGAGAAATAACAACAGCAGTGGGGGTAGGGACAGCAGGGAGCAGGGGTCAAGGCTCAGGCTTCTGGATAAGATGAGACAGATCAAGGGCAGGAGTGGAAGAAAGCAAACTGAGAGGGGAACTGTACACGTGATGTCACAGTGCCAGTGAGAGGCAGCATTTCGCATTTCCGGTGCCTGAGAAGGGCCTCGGGGTGGAGCTTGACAACCTTTTTCTATCACACTAGCATGGAGTAAAAGCAGGTAAACTGAAATTTTGCATGGAATAAAGGGAGCACAGGGTCATTTGGTGTCCCTGTCATGTAAATCTAGTTTAGTCTTAGTCTGATATCCATTTTAGCTGACTAGCTAACATTACCTACCACTGCCCAAGGAGGAGGTTTCCTACAAGCATTCTGCTTTCTAAGAGGAAACCTCCAAATACCTGGAGTGACTGAATCCTTTACAAGCTCTTCATTCTGGTTTAGAGCCAAATAAAGTATCCTGGCTAGCATAAAAAAAACCTCTTAAACAGGAAGCCCTTCGACAGCTTCGCTGAGAAATCACTGCTTTGATAACACTAAGCCCACACGAGCACACACACAAAAATTCAAAAATTCTTGAAACCGATTCTTCTTGTTCTAAAATAAGATATAACAACAACCACAACAAAAAGTACTGTTTTTCTACTGCTTTCAAATTAGAATGCGCTCTTGAAATTACAGGTCAGTTACACCAATCTGAGGGTCTCTTGTTTTTGTTTTTGTTTTTCTTTCCATCTCCCCTCCCTGTTCCCTGGCTCTCCCTAGCACGACTTTGATTTTATTACTGTTCAGGTAGCACTATGGATAAAGACCTCAGGAAAAAAAAATGCCAGTGCCCATGACACTTTGATGGCCTTTTCACTGTGTAATTATACTCACTCTTGATAACACTAAAGGCATGCCTTATTGGTGGTGGCAGAGAGGCCTTCTTTTTCACAGAAAGATGGATGGTGTCTGCAGGCCTTGATGGTCTCCAAATTATCTGAGCGCAGAAAAGAGAGCAGAGTGAATTTTATTTTAACTCATTTTATTTCTGAATTTATTTCCCACCAGCTAGGAGGTGGGGACTGCCCCAGCAGTCAATTGTTATCTGTGGGACTTGATTATGTTTGGACCCAGTCTCTCATTTTGAGCAAGACACAGTTAATGAGGAGAGAAATGAAAAGTGCATTGAGTCACAGTGTGTTTGTGGTAATTTGTGACACATTTACTCCACTCAGTTCTTTGTTTATTCCTCCCCCCTCCGTGCAGGTTCTGTAGAAAAAGGAGCAGATAAGCGGCTTCACTGGCAGACAGTTAAGGGTGTTGAAGGTAATGAATCTCTCTCTCCCTCTCCGTCTCCATTGTTGGCAGTAATTGGGGCACCGTTCATCTCTACGGTAAAATGCTAGGGAGGCTCATCCTAACGAAACATCTTATTTTCCATTATTTCACAACATATTTTTCATTGACACTGCTAGTTTTTATTTTCACTATGTCTCTCCGTCTCGCTCTCTCTCTCTCTCTCTCTCTTTGGTGTGCTCTTTGCCACTTTTCTAAATAATAGTCCATTAAACAGTTCACAGCGTGTGTTCTGTAGAAATGTAAAAAAGTGATTGGATGATACTAATTAAGGAGAGATTTTGTTTCCACTTACTGCAGATCAATGGTGGGTTACATTAAAGCTGCATTTTGTGATGAGTTTAACACAAAAGAACAGCTGTGCTAAATACATATTTCAAGACATACAGGTAGGTCAAATAAACATTCCTTTCTTTGAAAAGTCTGTATGTTATAACTATAAATTCTACTTGCAGAAAACTGTGGGGAGACACAAAGGCTAATTATTCACTGTAGTCATTATTAGTTTCAGTAGAAACTGTGAAGAATAAAATTGGGAGATGTTCAGTTACTTCTAGTTCTTACTTTAATCTAGGTCCTTCGATGTATTGGTTTTACTGTAATATTTTCGAGACTGATTTCCGACAAAATTTTCAATTGAATCAGATTTTCTTTTTTTAATAATGATTTTGAATTGAGGAGGAGAAATGTCAATATAGCTTTACAACTTAACCATAACTGTTTTTGTGATTATCTTCAATCTACTACATTGAAGATTGGATCTATTAGTTTCCAAGAAAATACTATTTTTCTCTATACAAGTTTGAGGTAGTATGGTCCAGTTCTGTGAATGACAATCAGCCATTAATGAATATAATAAACACAAACACTTGGATTAATAGAATTATAGAGCACAGAGATAGAAGAGAAAATATTTACATCTGCCACATAATTTTAGCCTGCAGTAGCTTTGTTTCAGACTGCGTGCGTGCAACTTACATTTACACACGATTCCTTCAGTAAATGTTATTTTCCAAGGCAGTAGTATTATTTGTGCTGCTTTTTTGACATTTAGATAATATGCAATAGATACTTTATAACCAAGTTCTGCTTCACCTACAGTTTCACTCGCCCATAGCAGTGTCCGCTGCAGTTATAGGTTTACAGACTCACAGATATTCTTACAGATGCAATTTTGCTGTAACTTAAATTTTTATCAAGTATATTTCTGCATATTTGGGCATTAACTGTTGGCTTTTCTAAGAGAATAAAATTATTTAAAAGGCCTGCATGGAGGACGACTTCAAGATAACTTCCTGATTCCACACCTGACTTGCTGGATAAGCCAGGACCGGTGGCTCAGTCCCTCTGTCTAGTCATCTGTGAAACCTCCTCGGTAGTAATGAGAGTTGCTCAGGAGCATCAGGACACAACCGACTTCAAAGGGATTTCTTCACTTGAGAGAGATGCAAGCCAGGGGAAAGGTAGAGAATCAGGCTGTGAAAGCAAATTTCTTTCAACATGGGACCAAAAGCTCAGAAGGCTATGGTTGATTAAGGGCTCAGCTTTTCGGGGGAGCCAGTAGAATTCTTATTGGTTCTGAATAAAAGAAATAGTTTTTTTTTTTAATTTTTTTTTTTTTTGCATTTTTGCATTCTAGGGCAATAAAATGATACAGAAATAAAATTCACTGTTATAAGGTGAATCACATTATATTCATGCAGGTATACCTACATATATTGTCTACACTATGGTCTTTATTATGCATCTTCTTCCCACATCTATTAATATTTTGATGTTTCCCTTCACTCCCTGGACATGTGAAATCTGCATCTCAGTTACATCATTTATAAAATTCAGATAATACTCACTCTCCTCCTCCTCACATCAAAACTTCTTAAGAGGGTTATAACAACAACAGCATCAGTGTCTGGGGGAATTTTTGTAAAGCACTGTTAAGTTAACTTTGCCAGTTTTAATTGCTGTTTTCAACAAATCCATGTTCAACGTTTACTATATGCTAGACAACATTTTTGGCTCTTGGGATGCAGCCAACAAACAAATAAAGCAAAGAAAACTTCCTACCCTCATGATAGAATTTATATTTTCTCCCAGTATCTTTGATCCTGTGGTCACCTTTCTCATTCAAGAGGCAAAAAGTATGTTTGATCTGTGTGTGTGTGTGTGTGTGTGTGTGTGTGTGTGTGTGTGTGTGTGTTGCTACTTGAAAATGGAACAAGTACATAGAAAACTTTGCATTATTAAGCCCCAAATAAGATTTGAGTGAGTGCTAATAAGTGAAATGGATATGAAGTCATGCAAGAAACTGCAAAGACCAGAATTAACTTTTCCTTATTCTGCATTCTTACAAGATATCTTTGTAAATTCTGCATTTTTCCATTTTGTCTTATGCTCTCGCCTGAAGAGTACATGGGGATGGGGAATTCTGTTCTCTTATGGGCTGGGACAGGAGATCGGAGCACTATCTAGAGGTGGATAACAGACTGTGAACCAGGAAGGACTATGAGTGTCCAGGGTGGGGGTGAGGGCTGAGACGCAAGAGGGGAGTGTAAGGATCTTCCTCCCCCAAGCATTGTTTCAGAGGCTTATTCCTGTTGGTTTGAGGGTACATTTTCCAGAATAGCACTCATTTCCTGTTAAATCATCTCAATAAGCTGCTTTATTTTTTTAAAAAAATAATGATAAAAACATGAAAAATCCATGTTCAGGGCTAATACATATTTGAAAATACTTATTGCAAGTACATATGAAGATGATAATTATACCATGATTCATACAAAGTAGAATAAGTAAGATAGTTCTGCTCAAATCCCTCATGAGAAGCACAATGTGAGAGGCACAGAAATGGGAACGTGAGACGAGCTTTACAGGCAGCTTCCAGGCCTTTGTAGGAAAGAAAATTGGACTTCATCATTTAGGATGGTGGAGCCATTGAAGGTTTTAAGTAAAAGTATTCCATGGACTTATCTGCACCCTAGAGGGATCTTTTCATTGTAGAGAATAGAAGCTGAGTGACTGAGTTACAGCAAAAATGTAGACAAGTCATGAGGGCTTGACTTAGGACAACAGCAGAAAGACTAAAGAGAAGAGAAGAATTTTTAGGAATATTTGCAATCTAAAATTAGCCAAACCTGGTAATTTGTTAAATATAAAATTTGACAGCACTCAAGTTTCTAAGTAAATGGCATCACCAACTAAAAGACAGAACATGAGATGAGAAGCAGGTTGAAGAAGTTAGGTAAAGAGTGTCCTTTGATATATGTGAATATTGTGGTGCTGGTGGGATCCCAGGTGGACAAAACCATCAGGCTGGGGCTGTAAAGATTTATCGCCAATGAGAGGGGACTAGACTGGAAGTACAGACGTGCAGGTCGCCAACAGACAGGTGACAGTTTACCACTACATAAGGATGAGTTCATCTAGGGACAACAGCAGCAGGAGAGTTGGAGACAGGCCTGGGGTACATCCCCACCACCACTCCCTGGAAAGCTGACCAGCATTGATTTGGGCAGGTTGGTGAGAAAGGGCAGGCCAGGAGCAGGCCTAAGATAGCACATGGTGGCTGTGGTAGGCAGAATCTTGAGATCTCTGCGACCTGGTGTGTATGCCCTTTGTCACTCCCTCTACTTGAGTGTGGGCACCTGTGGATAAAATGGAATAGTCCCTTCTGTGACTGAGTTATAGTATATGACTCCATCTTAGCCTGAAGAAAGATTCTCCTGTTGGCTCTAAAGTAAGATGCTACACTGTAAGAGGGCCAACGGCTGCGATGTAATTAGCCGAGAGGGTACCAGCTGGTAGCCACCAGGAAAACAGGGACCTTGATTCTCCAACCACAAGAAACTGAATTCTGCCAGTAACCTGACAGAGCTTAGCAAAGGGCCTCCAGAGGAGAATGCAGTTCTGCCAACTCTTGATTTCAGACTTATGTAACCCCAAGCAGAGTACCCAGTTGTGCTGTGTGCACTTCTGACCTACAGAAACCGACAGATAATAAATGGGCACTGTTTTAAGTCACTAAGTTTGTGATAATTTATGATGCAGCAATAGAAAACTGTATACAATAGCCTGAGAAGTAGGAAGGTGTTCTTGTCAACAACACTGGCATTAGATTGAAAAGACTCCCTCTGCAGAGACAGTCTGCATGTATGTATGTGTGTAGTCCTGATACTCAGGGCATGGTACGTGCCAGTAGCAGTATGTACCATATATACATATTTTTTTTAATTTGGATACTTAAACTTGGGGTCCTGTTTCTTACTCAATAGTCCTCAAAGTCACATCACTGTTTCTCTCAAAGGAAAGAAAAAGAATATACTTATCTTAAAAGCCATCTGAGCTTGCCAGATTAGACATCAGTCCTGGACAAGACTTGTAGATACATTAAGGTATCTTTAGCCATAGAGGAGAATTTAACAAAGCTGCTAGAGAACCGCCATCATCAAACCCATTACACACTTATAAACTATATACCAAAGAGAATTAATGTCTTCTTGGCAAGACAAATGTCTGTGGGAATAAACTACAATCTTTCTCCCTTCCCTTTCCCCCTCATCCTCAAAGGGAGAAACGCATGGCCTGTTACTGTCTGCACGTGTTCTCTGCACTTTCTTGTCAAAACAGTCTGCTACAATTTAAATAAAGGAAGGTTTTGAAATGCTTCTCACCTTAACATTTTCCAGGGTAATATTTTCTTTTGAGTTGACAGACAAAGCCTTCTTCTGACAAATGAATGTACTCAAGAGATTATATCAATGGCTAATCCAATTAAAAATCTTTGATATATTCAATTATCTCTGCTGTGAATTTGATGAGATGTAGATTGCGGAGAACTGAACGTTATATTTACTTTTCACTTAAATCTTTATTAATCATTTTTTTCTATTTAACTTTGGGGAAATTATAGCTTCTAATTATTTTTCCATATCTTTAGAATGAAACAAACTAATAATAAAAGAATAATCCTACTCCCTAATTTTTTTAGATTTGTTTTTCCTTGGTTAGCATGTTAAGCTTAAACAAACTTATTTTACTAAATGCAGTGGACGGAAAGAAAAAAGAAACACAAGAGTAGGCCAACCAAGTGTTCTGTTCTAGCGTGTGTGTGTGTGTGTGTGTGTGTGTGTGTGTCTGTGTGTGTGCGTTTGTGTGTGTGTGGTTTGATTAACGATATGCTTCATGATAAATCATCAACTCATTATGTTAACCCAATTTTCCAATTAGTTATTTTGGTATTCTCTACACAGAGCTACCAAGTAAATTTTATTCTCACAGAAACATTGCAAGAAAAAAATGATTATTCTAGAATCAAAACTATCTGAAACCTTTATAGAGGATAAAAACATGATGAAGGCAAGGACCCCTCTTACATCCTCCTTCAGACTGTGGAGTTTCGCTTGCTTGTTGGGACTTGCTTGAAAGAAACAGAGAGACGAGGCAATGTTTTATTTTACTTTATATTAGCTTCTTCTATTTCATATTATATTTGGTGTGGGAAATGCCAGTCCTCACATTTGTGACCTCACTTGCTTGCCTAAGGGAATTATTTTTCTGAGTTACAAGATGTTTCAAACTGTCTCCCAAATCATTCCAATAAACACCACAGTGGGAGTGTGAATGCATCATAAGAACCTTGGAAGCCTTAAGAATACCTGGATATTTCCTAATGGTATCTGAGGGAGCTTCATATCTTATCTAAGAATTTCCAAGCAAGATTACTGTATCCAGTTCTCTAGCAGATTCGGTCTAAGTTAAGGGAAAAGCGTTCCTCTGGATTTTTTTATGACACTCTCCACTATACCTGTTTCATGTTTTTAATTCTGCCTTATAAAATATTACAACCAGAAAACCCAAATTCCTTTATTAACTGCTTCCCCCATGAAAAGAACATGGCTACAACAAGAATTCTGTTCTCCTAGTCACCTGGCTATCATAAACTTGGCCCTCCTCTCCTTCACATCTCCCTAAAGCTTTGCATGTGTGATTATCATAACTCCCTTTTGTGTGGGATGATGTGTAATTAAGTTTTCAATCAATTTGACTAATTAAATGGAAGTACTGTCTGTGGGCTAGATCAGGAGACTAGAAATATGGGATTCTGAGTATTCCCACTAATTCACTTGGTGACTACAGCAGGTTATTTAACTTCTAATTTTCTTATGAAGGTAGCAGAGGGGGAAGTACTTATGGTCAGGTTCTACAAAGCCCCCAATTTCTCTAAGAACCTGAAATTCCTATCTCAGCCCCTCATTCTCTCTCTAGTCTCACATCCAAATTCCCAACTGCCTCCTCTTGCTGGGGAGTGTGATCCCTCACTCAGTCCATCTGAAAAGTCAGCCACAAAGGGCTGGATATCCTTGAGTTAACTATTGCAAAATGCTGGCTGTGGGTGCTGGGTACGGACACTGGCCTGGACTTTATAGTTTTCCCTTCTCAAATAATGGTAGAGGTAAGGAAGAGACTATATTAAATTGATTCGCTAAAGATTTTGACTTTCTTTCATTTCCTGATGAATTAAGTATAGCGTTGGGAAAATATCCTTTGCCCTATCAATGTTACTAGCTTTAGAGCAAATATTAAGTAATAGAAGATAATTTCTGAAAGCTACCATAGTGATACTCCAGCCCAGTCTCCTGACATTTTATAAGGAAAATGAGGCCCTTGCAGGGTGAGGATTTGCTGATCCCAGCAGGAGCTAGAATTCTGTGACTCCTTAATAGTGCTCTCACCACTGCTTGCCATGACCACAGGTCATATATGACCTTCATTGCACAGTCACAACCTCTTACACCACTCAGCATGATGCCATTTTGCTTAAATAAGGAGTTATTCGGAGCAGTGATGACTCGTCACCATGGCAGGACAGGTGGTCTCCATCTAGCACCCCGTGGGTGTCCAGAGAAACAGAAAGCGCAAGCAGGGCAGATCTGCTGGGTGATCCCCATGCTCTATCATTTTCCACTGGCCACCTTCTTCTGACCTACCGAATAAAAGAGAGCTGCAATAAGAACCCTCATGGACTCATGATTTCCAGAAAAACAAGCGAAAACCTAAGTGAGAGCAAAGAGGTGTATAAGTACCTTCAGCTTGTCCAGAGTCAAAGAGCCTCCTGGTTGATACGAAGAGAGTTGACTCCCGGGTCTAGCTTTCTCCTTCTACTGGGTTTTTCCTCAAGAACACACCCCAGACACCAAATTTTGATCTCTGTCCTCACTTCACTTAACTAACTCTAAAGGTATATTTCCTTCAAAGACTGCATTAATGCTCACCTAAGCTCCCTTCTTTGTCCAACCACAGGATATAGCAGTTTCCCTTACTTTACATGTCTTCAATATTTATTTACATCATCTGCTCTGTACTATCATGTATTATTAATATGTTGCCTTGCACATGTTCTCTAGTTATTTCATGTATATGTTTCACGTCACCTTACAACATTACAAGTTCTTGAGGGAACAGGCCATGACTTCTGCTTCTTTGGAATTTCTAACAGTACTTACCACTTAATAAGCTGCACTGGGTTGATGTACATCTCTGTGGAGACCTGAAAAAGAGTGAATTTGTTTGTTCGCTTGTTTTGAGCAGCTCTTTCAATGTTCTTGTCATGGTTAAAAAAGAAAATGAATGACATGGGCCTTTGGTGAGTTAAAACTGGTTAGTATCTAAAGCACCAATTCACAAAAAGCATTTATACTTTCAAAATGAAAAGCAAATTTTAAAAATATTTGATTTTTTTTAAATTTCAGATTATGTATCTGTATTTTAAAATTAACACATATATCTAAATGTTAATATAGATAGATTAATAACTAATAGAATTGTTGTAGATTGGTTTAAAGTGACCCCTGAATCAATAGTTGTGATATGGAAATATGATCACAACTGGTGCAGAAATATATCTCTGCACTAGAAATGAAATCATTTTGCTTTTTCCTGCTAAACTAATTCTTATTCTGTCATGCTTACTGCTCAAAATGTTTCAGGGAATAATATGTATTAGAGCTATTAGGGACAGGTCTGCAATGTTAAACAGTAGCAAGTCAAAGATGACAAGCCTTGTCATTTAATGAGTCAAAGATCAGATACTAATATTGTATTAAAACTAAGTGATGTGCACTCATAGTCTGCTATTCTGTTTGCTGGCAAAATGTCAGCAGAGAAGCAACAGGAAATAGCAAAATGTGGAAGACAAAAGTTTCCCATACTTAAAGGATGGCAATGAAACAAAATGAAGTTTGCTTAATTGAAACAATGAATTGTTTAATTAAAAGAAATTCCTATCTCCTATTCATTAAGATATGCATCATCAAGATTCATTTTAGAACAAAAATTTAATATCTGCTTTGTAACTTCAGTACTATTTTCACCTAATTTTGTTTTCCAGAATAATGCCGGCTGGGGGAGGAGGAGGAAAAATGATCTGCATTTATACTTCCCTATGTACTGAACATATACCAATGCCTCAAATAAAATTAAAACTTTAAAAGAACTACACCAGAAATTTTGATTAATCCAGAGATAGAGCTGGGAGGTGAGAAGGAGCATGACTCAGAGCCCTCTTGAAAGCTTTAAGATTTAAGTCTCTTAAATTTACATTCATATCCACTGAATGGTGACAGGTCAAAGAATTTCTAGGAAACTCTGAAGGCAACTGGCACTTTGGATACTGCCTTTTTATGAGAACATTTAGAAGAGTAGAATAAAAATTTCCCTATTAAAAATAAAATTGACCGATGGTGGAAAGAAACTGATTCCAGAATGTAAAATACACACGACTGTACTCTTTTCAACACTACATTGGTTAAAAAGATCTTACCCTTTGGATCCTGGTGAAGAACTATAAGATTATGTGGGGTGACATCTGTCTCCATTAAGTAGAGTAATTTCCCAGAGAGGAGCAAGAGTTTCAACACAACAATAGGAGACTTGCCGGTTGACAGGAAAGAATGTTCCCTGACCTGACCGCGGTTGATGGGACTCTGATGTGATCTCCCAGGAGTGGATGGTCTAAAGCATTGATTCATTAGTCTGTTTAATCTTGATTCTTGCTAAGAAAGAGATCCTCCTTGATTTAAAGGCTGTCAGGCTGTCATCTCAAGAGGTCCATCCCTTGTCATTCTCTCCATCCACAATCAAAGAAAATGACTCCTGGCCCTGTTAAAAAGAATTACCATAAAGACAAAAGCAATTTAGAAATAAAACCTGAAATTTTTAGCGCGGGACATTTGCATGTCTATCTCTACCTACGTTTACTCCCACTGTGATTTTTCAGTCACTGAGGTAGATATTTTCTATCTTCGGTATAATGGTATCATTTTTTTTAAATCTCTGCTAAAAAATATGTGACATGGTTAGCATTGAGTTGACAATTACAGCTTCAAGACAATCCTAAGTTTTGTGATCATGATGTTATCATTTAGAGTTAAGAGTTTGATACAGGGACCCCAGATATATTGCAACGGAAGTGGAGAAATATAGATTGTATTGGTCAGAAGAACAGAGATCGGGGAAAGTCCAGTAAGAATAACCATTTGAGTTCCCTAAATGCACACATTTGAAATATACAATGTTGGGTTGGGTGGATCTTCACATTGCTTTGAGTTCTGCTTTAAAGTTCCCAAGTATCTTTTACCAGCTCTTACCATATAATTTGTTGAGTCCATGGTAAAATCTACATGCCTAAAAGCTGAATTAATGTTATGGAAATATTTAACATTTTTAATGCCAATTAACAATGCTTACCTGTCATTGTAAGTGGCAGATATTCACATTTACAGACAACCATATTTATTCTTCCATGATTATTTTTAGTTAAAACCCAGATTATATTGATTAATTTTGGTTAAGATCGATTCTGTTTCTCAGTTTCCAGGTCCCAATAGAATGAATTTTCTGATGTGATTACCACTCTGATTATTGACATAATATTGACTGGGGAAACGAAGACAAGGTATGATGTATTTTCAGCTATAATTGGAAAGGGCATTAAGTACTAGGGTTTCATACACTATTGTGGCTGGTGTGTATATTACCTGGAAAGGGAACATTTCTTGATTCATTTCTCTTCACCTGCTTCTTGATACAGAATAAATCAAAGTTCCATCTTGAGTTATACAAACTCAGATCTCTCTTTTATTAACCTCAGATTTATTTGTAACTCCACCTTCCACCTGCTTCCACATTTTACATATAAAATCATTTTCTTCTTATTGTCCATTCTATCTTACAAATATTCCTAGTATTGGCATTTAGCATTCTGGATATTCAATGCTCTCATCTGGGCTGTTGAAATGGCCTTGTAAGTGTACTACTCACCTTCAACTCTTGCTCTCCACCACAGATCTTTGCCAGATTAAATTTTCTAATGCGCAATTCTCATCATGGTTCTCTCTGCTTAATATACTCAGGGAGGGTCTGCCCCATTACCTGTACCATCAAGTGTATGCTCATGGGCTAGGTGATTGTCACTGTTCTCCTACATCTTGGAGCAACATGCCTTTATAACCAGATCTCCTTTTCTACTCATGTCAAAATGGACAAGGCACTATGGCTACCTTCTCCCACCCTTGTCCTCCTCCATGCTTTCCCTCCACCTGCAATGCTCTTCCTCCATATCTGCATGTCCTAAATATGTGTACTTCAAAGCCCAACAAAGAGCCTTCTGCCCACTGCTTCTATAAATCTCTTAGCCAGAAAAAATAATTGCTTTAATTTCTAAAATCCCAGGTCACTATTTATTGAAGCCTCATTTATGAAATATTATTCTACCATCTACTTGAGTTATTTACACATTAACTGTAAATTTTTTGCAAGCGAAGTCCATGTGTTTTAGCTTGTCTAACTTTCAAAAAATCCAATCAGTATGTTTTTTTAAGGTGCACACCATCGTGTAACACATAGTTAATTACAAATATTTTCCAGATTATTCATTGTTATTATTCTCACACTAGCCTACATTTACCCAAACCAATAGTTTTCAGTCATTATATATTGATTTATGACCTTTGACTCAACTTTGCAGAAATAGAAAAGTACTGCCCTTAAAATAAAACTGCAAGGATGTTTCTATTAAATGTTGATAAGTACAGGGAAAATGAGTTTCTTTTGGGAGAGGCTGGGTATACATTTTTGTAAGAAAAACCTGTGGCTTAAAGAAAAGAATAAATTTTTATCAAAATAAAAATCAACATGCTGAAGAATGTTCTTAGATCAAAAGTATGATCACTCAATGCCTGATCATTTTACGATATAACACACTATTATGTTGGGATTTGTTCGAAAATGTTAACTCTTACTTAGAATCTGATTTTAGACATTTCTTTCAATCAAGTAAAAATGACAATATTACAGACTCTAGTATTAGACCCAGGAACATGACCTTTCCCTAAAACATTGTGAGTAATTAAAAATAGAACCCCTGGGGTTGCGAATTTATAAAAAGAATAGGTGGTGTGGTGTTAGTTGTGTTACCTGAAAGTCATCTCTAGGCAAGATGAAGAAAGCTGAGGTGATGCATATCCTGTAGGACCGCCCCTCATCCTTGTTGAATTCAAGGATTAATTGAAGTAATTAAGGTGAGGCCAAACCCTTGAGCAGGTGAGGTAAATTCTGGATTGAGACTCTTCAGTACTGGGCTGTCTAGAAAGTGGTGCAATAAGTGAGGCGACGAATGGACAGAGAGAAGAAGAAAGGGAAAGAGAGGAAAAATGTGAGGAGCTTTCAAATGCTCAACTACTGTGGCCAAATACAGTTTACAAGGACTTTCTCGTTTTCCCTAACATTTTCATTTCTAGGAATATCATTTTTTAAAGTTGTATAAATTTAAGGTGTACAACATGGTGTTTTGATATATATACACATCCACAGTGAAATAATTACTGCAATTTAACATATCCATCACATTCCAGTTACTTGTGTGGTGTGTATGTGTGTGTGTGTGTGTGTGTGTGTGTGTGTGTGTGTGTGTGTGGTAAGAACACCTAAAATCTACTCTCTTAGCAAATTTTCAATATGCAGTGCGATATTAACTCCGGTCCTCCTGCCGTCCATTAGATTCCCTATATAAATGCAGGTTTATACCCTTTGACCTACACCTCTCTGTTTCCTCGCCTCCCACACCCCTGGTAACTACAATTCTACTCTTTGTTTCTGTATATTCAACTTTATTTTCTTTTTAGATTCCATGTAGAAGTGAAATCAAACAATGTATTTCTTTCTGTATTTGTCTTATTTAACTTAGCATAATGTCCTCTGGGTTCATCCATGTTGTCACAAGGGCAGGATCTCCCAACACCATTTTCAAATGGAGGTAATGAGAACTGACTTAGTTTTGCAAGAACTTTCAACTCAACCTAATCAGGTCATCAAGCCAAGAAATGAGAAAAAAAAAATCTAGATTTTATGGTCCAGGACTCAGCCCTCAGATGGAGCCTGACATGGAAGAACTGGATCCTTAAAAGTGTGACGATTTTCTCCCTTGAACGTCTGAAGGCTTTGTTGCATCTGCTTTCATCCCCTCTCATAGAACCTGATTTTAGCCATTTCCTTCAATGCAGTAAAAAATGACAGGTAGCAGCTTAAAATGTCATCCTTCCCATGGATATCTGTATTTTAACAAGGGATTAATCTCTAAGCTTAAGTGTCTTCAATGGTATTTCAGATGATCTCTCAAAATGAGGTAACATTTTGGAGACATCTAGACAATCTCTAAAATCTCTCCTAAGTGGCCACACTGAAAACTGAGAGGGTTTTGCTAAGTAGAATATCCAACCCCAGGTATATCTGTTTGAAGGAGGTGCTATCTTTGTAAGCCAAGAAGCAGCTACTTTTCTAAGCATAATTAGCTAAAGAGCTCTTTGCAATAAATTAGCTTCTTTAAATATCTTAACTTCATTTCCCATGACTTAACAATTCACCGTTTTTATGATACACATTATTTGCACCTACTTGAAAAAGACACTAAAGGTTGACTTTGTTCAATTGTCACTAATAGGCTCTTGAATTCCAGACAATTCATTTCTAGATCAGAATATATTAAATAACTTTAATTGACCCTTGTAAGAATAGGAGGGTTTAGTGTTTTTTAAAAGGGGTGCATAGGAAGAAATGCCTTTTCCAACACCTTTCAAGTGCTATCATTGACTGGGGCTGCTCTGCTAATTATTCTCAGAAAAATAGGATGCTTTTAGGATTTGAAGTTGAGTCAAACTTAAGAGTCTGAGTTGATTCCACATGAAAAAAAAATATTGATGGTCTCCTATGCAGGAAACAGCAGGGAAAAAACCAGGTAAATGCCTCTATGAAGCTGACATTCTGTGAGGAGGCCGAGGCTGACTTACCTCCAGGGTGCTCTGGAAAGAAGAACAGTTTAACCTGATTCAGACAGATTGGAAATATCTTGCTCAATACTCCATATTTTAAAAAATGAATTAAGGGAAAAATTGCACAACAAAGATTTACATAAAAACGTGAATAGGCATCTAATGTGCTTGCTAAATGAATGCATTATGAATTTTCACCTATGTCACTACAAAGGAATAGCATAACAATCATAATATCGCTATACGTAAAGGGTTAGAATGGTAATTGGAGCTAAAATACATTATCCCATCCCAGCAAATTAGCTCTTATAATGCAAAAGCAAGTATTTCCCCAATAGTGAAATTTTGTTTCCTCTATGATAATTGGAAAATAAAGTTAAATAAATCATGCTCTAAATCTATCCCCTTTTTCTTCCTATAGTTTTCCTAAATCCACCACATTAGTAAATTTGCTAAAACCTTAGTGCTTGCTATGACCAAGGACCACATTGAAAAGGCACAACTTTCCTATTTCTGTGATGATCCATGATTGGTGTAGGTTTTGACTAAAAGAAACCTGATAAGAGCATGCTCTATGTTTATGTCAACATTAAATTATTATTCTGCTACTTTAAAAGTATATCTGGGGAAACCAATGGAACACAATATAATATTGTTGAAGATGAGAGAGAGCAAGATTTATACAGGCATCTATAAAAAGAGGACACTCACCTCACTCCACGGGGTCTTGCTGCCACACCTGCCCACCCTCTGTCACTGGGCTCCCAGCTGCAAGGTAGCCCATATTAACAGGCACCCTGGGTTCAACATCATTAATGTTCACTCTCAAGTCACCACAAATCTCACAGTCCCCTCGTCTCTCAGGCTTAAAAACTCATTTAACACCAAGGGCTAATTAATTAACTGGATTTTCTTATATTTAATGGAAAACATTCTAAGCCATTAGAATCCAGCCTTGTTCAAATTTAGGTCACTAAAGAGGTCTACAAGTGTGCCAGTCAACAGACAATCTAACCCTCTTTTTTTTCCTGGATTTTACTGTATTTGTAGCCAAATTTTTACAAAATATTTTGTTAAAGCAGAGCAGGGAGGGGTGCATACTAAAACAATTTAATAAATCCAATCAACAGGCAAGTTCGTATTTACAAAATGCCTTCATCTCACACACAAAACGAACTTCACCTTAACATATGCAGTAGCATTAATTCTGAAAATAGCATGAAGACCTGATGCTAAATGTTTGTGTATATTTGATTACAGGGAAGTGCATTGCTCTTTATGGCTGAAGGCAGAAAATGAACTTTCTGAAACCATGGTTGTCAATTTTTTGTATGTTCAGGTTAGATCAGACGATCTAATACTGTAGCTAGTCTTTTATTTGAAGTTGGCAATCTCCCGAAAGCTAACAAAAGCATGAAAGGAAATAGGGATTTATATCAGAGTATACACATAAAGTGACCTTATTCTGCAAAGCTTCAAATTTGTAAATATTCACATATCAATTTTCATAAACACCTTACTCTGAAACTGGATCATTCCTGCAGTGCAAATCTCAGGTCTCTATTTCTTGAGGATGAGAAACTCTAAGTTCCCTGTTGCCATCAGAAATGTATTTTCCATCATTTTGTATTACCTGCTCAGATTTATTTAAAGATTATTTTCCAGAATAAAACCCAAATTCATCCTGAGATAAATTCACAGTAGAAAGATTCCATCAGGAGCTAAATCACTTTTAGAGATTTATTCTCATGGGTATGAATGGATTATTGTAGCCAACAGCTCTCTGAAATCCTTTGGGTTAAAGTTTGATGACAATACACAAAGCCAGATGTCTGAAAATATTAATTCCCAATGAAACTGCATTTAAACATGTTCACAATAATGTAAGGAGTGTTTTTGGATTTGTTTTCATATTCTCTTCCTAGAAATGCAGGTAAGAATATTCACTGAGGTGGGAACTGTCTCAAACTTTCATCTCCTATTCAAACAAACCCTTTCTAGAATGAAGAGAAGTAGAGCCTAAATCTCCCACAAAATTTCTGTCATATCTCCTCTGTGGATAAACAGATTGACTATGGTCTGTATAACTCAAATGACTCTCCCGTGAGTGGCTGTTCAGTCCAGAAAATCTAGATCTAAATGTGCAGAGCATTGATGCCTTCAGGTAGCAGCTGAGGAAGCATTAAGTAAGACTAGAACTCTTCAAGGGTGAGTGACTAGGGAGGCTGGGTTGATTACCAGGTGCCCATTGGTTTTGGTCAACCACTTAGTTATCCACGTAGACCCTGAATCCTAGAAGTCTCTTTCAGGATGGCCACAAAACCTACTACACTTCCAGAACATTCACTAGAAAGGTGATAACCCAAAGTGTACTAGCCAGTTTTTGAGAAAGTAGATGATCTGTGAAAGGGTTAGTTTCTTTCACTCTGCAGGTAAGACTGAGTCTCCAGGTCTTAAGACAGTGAGTCTAGAGGATTCACTGTGGAACATTTGGAAGCCCCGTGGCCTTCACAAGGGATGAGCCCACATAAAGCCCAAGTAAGTACCTCATGTTAAGAATGCCACAATTTTCTCATAGTCTCATAAAGTTTATTTAATGGTAACCTGAGGTGACTTTAATGAAAGTGGATGTGATTTTTGAGGAGTATAATATCAACTAATGGGCTACTCAGCTCAGGCCCTTGTTAAGTGACTGGCTTCTAGCTCATCACTCTGCCATCAGGAAATACAAATTCATCCTCAGAAAAAGTGAACATTTCCACATGTTGTGGACCCTTTAAGGACTAAACTGTGAATGCATAATCTGAGCATGCCAATGGTCTACGTCCTGCACATCAGGTCATTTAGTTTTTAAGGACAGGACCTATGCATTTCTTTGATCTCCTAACACTACCTAGCAAAGTACTTTGCACTGGGCAAGTGTTCCCTAAATACTTGTCAGGGAAATTTAAAAATGAATGAATAAATGAATTTATTACTCATGATGACACTCAATATGGTTGCTCTTTGTATCAACTCTCTGGAGTGGCCAAAAGCACCATAAAAAGTAGCACTCTTGGACATCACAAAAAGCTTAGGTCCACATAACACTTCTATTTACTTTAAATCCCTGGTGTGTGTGTGTATATATATGATCTACCAGTAAGCATTATTTACTTGCTTCTGATTTATTCCATCATCAATTATATTTGAGAATAAATTAAAAGTCTTGATGTCAGATAAATGTATCATTAACAAAATTTGTATATATTATGAACAATAGTAACATTATTTAAATAGTGATAATATTGGAATACTTTTAAAATATGACCCTATGAATGCTAAAACACAGTAAGATAAGTATTGAATATTTTTATTTCAAATTTTTAGACCAAATAATATTTAGATTAGAAATCATACATTTATATATAACTATTATATGTTAATTTGTTCATATGTTTTATTATAAGGGAGATTAATAGTTAAAACCCCTTTATACCACTTCCTGATAGTGATTTTCTGCACATTCTGAATATTTTTTTTTGCTCTTTTAGAGACAGGGTCTAGCTCTGTTGCCCAGGCTGGAGTACAGTGACGCGATCATAGCTCACTGCGGCTTCGAACTCCTGAACTCAAGCGATCCTCCCCCCTCAGCCTTCTGAGTAGCTGGGACTACAGGCATGTGCCAGCATGCCCTGCTGCACATTCCTTACAACACCCAAATGTGTCTATCCAATTTTTAAAAATTGAATAATAATAATAATACTTCAGGTACTGTGAGATTATCTCAATTTTGAAAATGTTATATATAAATTTAAAGACTTCTTAAAATAGTACTATGAAATGACTTATATGTCTACATTTAAGTGTTATGTCTATCTCCATGGTATTTGCACATCTTTTAGAAATGCAATGTAATTACTCCCCATTTGAGATGTGCAGATAATCTCATTCCTTTTCTAAAGCAGAGTGTCTCTACCCTTTGCCAATTGTTTGCTACCAAACCTGCTGGAATGAGTGTTGAAGGGAAAGGAACTGGGCTTAGATGGCCAGCATGGGGTTCCTCCCCAGGCAGGTTTCCAAGGGCGAGCCCAGGGACAGCCATCCCAGCTCCAGGGAAGAAATAAGTTGTGAGTGTGAAGACAGAGGTGAGCAGGAAGAAGAGATATGGATTGACAGAGATGCTCTAAGTCTAAGCATGCCAAGGACCAAAGGAAGTGAAGAGGTGAACCAGTTGGGGTGGATTCAGACCAGGAAGCTGGGGTGAACCCAGCTGCTACTCCTGCCTTCAGCTCAGTTCCTGGGGCTCATGCTACTTCTGGCAGGCAGGGGTTGGCACAGAGGTTGCATTTCAAAGGGGGAAGACAATAACATTTGGGCTGGAATTATTCATAGGATTTTTGTGATCATTTTAATTTGTTATTTTCATTGTTTATTTTCCTATATCACTATCAACCCACTCTAGCCACTATTACTATGTCTATTTACTTTGTCCCCATCAGTGTGTATATTTAAATGTTGGTAATCATAGTGTAAGTACATTTTTACCTAACCTATTTTAACAGTAGTACTAGAGTACAAGGGTAATACATAATCTTGGTGACATCACTGTCCTTAACATCCTGATCATTGTAGCAGAGGCATCACTGATATTTATGAGTGTGGATATTTCCTTGTTCGTCTTAACGTGTTTTCTTTGCCATCTTTGTCCCTCCAAACTGGGCTATGTGCCTGAGGTCCTGAGTAGCTTTTGTGTATTTCTTATCTGGGTTTGTTGTTTTCACAGGCAGGAAAGTGGAAAGTTGGCCCCAATGTCTTTTTTTATCTCATCCCCTCAGTCTGGTATCTAACAGGCATTTTCAAGGCTTCTTGCATTTGGATTATATCTATCTCCCAATTTTTAGCACTGATTCGTGTTTTTTCTTCAATTTTTGTATTTTCTTTATTTTTTTCATGTCCGAAAAGGCAGATGTTAGAAGATTTTGTGTAAGTCATCATTGCAGTCCTGTTTCAAACCTTCGGTTTTGGTAGCCTCCCTGGCTGACGTTTGAGTTTCAGGTTATGAGTGGAGCCCTTTCTAACCGGTTCAAGTTCCCCGACAGGAACATCTCTTCTGTCTCTGAATTACACCTGGCTTGTTACTGGGACACAGAAATTTGCAGTTGCCTTCTGATCTCAACTTGAGAAGAATCCATTTTTTTAAGTCCCCTAGAACTTTGCTTCTTTTTTCAGAAGGAACAGCTTCTCTCTCTGACTCATTCCTTGGTTGAGTTGAGCTCAAAAAAGGCACCTTGTATGTGCCATCAGGAATAGCCATATGCAAATCAGTAGGACATGGCCATTGCCTTCTTGGAGACATAGATAGATAAAGAGATAATGTTCAGTAAGCTTTAAGTAACTGACCAGTGCTTGATCAAATTCCATATATTAAGATGAAGTTTAGAGGGAAGAGTCAGAAAATCTGGATTCAGATTGTGACTTTGTCACTTTTAAATGTAAACCATTAAGTCCTTTAACTATTTTCATTTTAGTTTGTTTGTATGCCAGACTATTATATCAATACTTGCTTCAGAGATACCATAAAAAGGAATGAAAGAATTTATTTTTTGATGAAACATTTTCAAATGTAAACATTTACCTGTAAAGCGATTCTTATATGATAGGCAGCCTATGTTTCTAAGTAATATGATTGCATTATTGTTTATATGTAGTCAATACCTTCCAGCCCAAGACCACCAAGGGAATACCCGTGTTTGACAATTTGGATGTATTGTTCATTGCAGACAGGCAGAACGCACACTACAGGGAACCATGAGGTGTCTGGTGGGAGGGTGTTAGGAAGGATTTATTATAGAATTTGAGTTTGCATTAGGTGATATTGGGGAGAGTTCCAGGAAATGGGGCTTTGACATGGATTGGGTGCTGTCAGGGAACATGGGCAATTCTGTGATTGGGTATCTTAATAAATCTTTTGTAGAAGGAGGGAAAACTAAAGTAAAGCTAAAGGTGCACTTAATTGCTTAAGAAGCAGCAGTCACCCCTAGGAGCCAGGGTAGGAGGATGTATAGTCATTTTTGTGGTTTAGACAATGCACATGATTTTGTCTGTGTTCAACCATGATTATGCAGTGCTGTTGTTTTGGTATTGATCCACCACAGAATGGCTTTGTCTGATGTTGATATTCTCTGCAATTATGTTCCACAGGACACCGAGTTCCGGCTGTGAGTATCAGCTTGGCTCCTGGATGTCAAGGGCTACTTTTCTGTTTCCTGATATGAGTGCACATTTGTACGGGTACATGTACATACTTATTGAGAAGTTCAGGGTCAAATTCACATTCTTTAAACCTAAATGAATTAAATTCTCCACATATTTTCACTAACAGAGATTAAATTCTTTTCATTAAAAAATCAAATCAGCTTTGTAATTTGTACTTATTTTTGTATACTTACTTTTCTTTCATTTATTTTGCTTCAAAATTAAAGATAACTACATATGGTATAAAAAGCATGACCAAGTGTTTAAAAAAATCAGCAAAAATAATAGTTTTCTTCCAAAAGGGAGAAAAATTCAAAGCTATATTAAAGTAGAAAAAATAAATAAACAAGATTTATATAGAAGTTTTTCTGAGTTCTAGTTTTGATTATGTCTTGAACTACCCTCCCTGGCCACTGCCAAAAAAAAAGGAAAAGAAAAATTATATTTTTGGGGCAAAGAAGAAATAATTATTTCCAAAACATATTTATTTCAATATGTAGCACTGAACGATGCTGCTTAGACATAACAAATCATCCTCATTCTTAACCATACTTGCATTTTGCATGGAACTGTCTATGCCAAATGGTCATTTTTCTCACATTTATTATGTTAACAGGATAAATGCCAACATTTGTCAACATCTTGTAAATGATGAGTCTTAATGAGGCAAGCTACTGTTTCACTCCTCTGAGGAATTTCATAGCAGAATAAGCAAAATATCAGGTTAACGCAAGTGGGAGGGAATCCCAGAGAGCAAACCTTTTCTGTGAACGTATATTCCTTGAGGTTTTGCTTAGAGTGGGTTCTAGGATGCAGGCCAATTTGGCCGAAACCTTTATACAACATTTTAATTATATTTTTAACAAATCCTGCAAAATGAGGTTCACATGTTGATTCAGCCAAAAAAAAAAAAAAGAGTATCTACAAGCTGAACAGAATGCAAGAGAGAGGGAGTGATTTAGAGGTGTTGCCAAAAGCCAGTGAATGCAAGCGTTTTTTATAATCCCAGACCTTGTTCCACTCACACTGGGGTAGGTATAAAGAGTGGTGGAGGAGATATTCTTGCTCAAGAACACATGAATCAATAAGTTTTTATTTAACGCACGTGTGCTAGACCCCAAAGTAACAAATGTAAGCATTTAGAAAAACAGTGTTTAAAACATGAGGATGTAAGACAAGACAAATGTGAAATAGGATAATGCCCAGGCTTGCCAGTGTGGTTTGTGACAAATCTGGAAATCACTGCAGAATTATGCGTAATGCCACTGGTTTTGGGGTTAGAAGTTTTAAGTCTCTGTGTTTAAATCCAAATTCCAGTAATTGTAAATTAAATACACATAAAAAAATCATTTTATTTCCCTTAGTCTCAGTCTCTTTATTTGTAGAATGGAGATACTCATACTACTGTATAAGCTTGTTGCAATAATTAAATGTGATAGCATACACAGAATGATGCTTAATATTAATAGAAAGCAATTGTCGCCATTATTGCATCTGCTGATGAGATTGAAAATTGCTAATCCCTAGTATTGAAAGCAAATAGTGAGTAACAGGCTACCAATAGTTCTGTAAAATAACATGCACCTTATTGTATGTAGTTATGTGTGTATGTGTGTGCGTGTCCAGGGCAAGATGTTCCTGTGCGAGACCCAGAACCCAGAAAGTAATGAACAAAGATATCAATACCCTTATTGAGCACTCCCTCCTAGAAGTATATTATATCTCCTAGTCAATATTCCTAACATGATGGTAAAGAAGATTTGGCAGTGGGACTGGCAATGCTGACAAAATCTTTACTGTCACTACGATTCTCTTACAGCAGAGATGGCTGCTGCTGCTCCAGGCATTTTGTCCATGTTCCAGGCAAGAAGCAGCAGCATGACAACTGCATCAGGAAAACAAAACTTTCATGGAAATCGTAACTATATATCATGTAGCCACCTATGATTTTTGTTTGTTATTTCATTTTGTTTTAAGTTGGATATTTTGCAACCACAAACAAAATCAGGGCTCTATTAGGAAGGAAATGAGAAGACTGAATATCTGGAAGACAATTAGCCCAACTGACCTATGTGTGCTGGGCGGGAGTGGGGAGGAAGCCTTCAGTGGAAGGAAGGACAGAGGCACGTGCATATATGTGTCCCAGAAGCAAGAGGGAAAATGACATTTTCAAGTCTCATTATGGCTGGCATTTTTTTTTTTTTTTAAAGAGAGAAGTGTGTTGAAAATCAATGATTCTAAGGCTTTGTATTTTTACCCTAAGAGTTATGGGGAACCACAAGAATAGACAGGTTCATGCTTTAGAAATAACACTCCCCCTGCAATGTGAAAGCAATGAATGGAGTGAACAGTGGAGTACGCAGCAGTCCGTTCACTGGGATGAGTGGAGGAACAAGTTAAAGGAGATTATGATGGGTTAAGTTTTGGGCATATGGAATGTGAAAGAGTTTTTAGTTTATCCAAGTGGAGATATCCAAAAACGAGTTTGGATAAATAGGTCTAAAAGCCAAGAGAAAGATATGGACAGTAGACAAAGATTTGGCAATATTCAGCATAGTCGTAGCTAAAGTCATGAGTGGAGATGAGATTGGGCAGGAAGAGAATGAACAAATTCCACAGAATAAGTGGGACAAAGGTGGTAAGAGGAGTTATGGGGAGTGCCAGAAACACTAGGATCTCTGGGAGAAAAAGGGAAGAAAAGTCCTTTAGGAAGCTGCAAACATTAGATAAGGGAGGCAATGAAAAAAGCCAGAGGGGTAGAGTGTCATGGCAGACATGAGAAGTGGCCAGGTGGGGCAAATATTACCAAACTTTGAGAACTAATACTACCAATATTCTGGAATGCTAATCATATGCCAGGCTTTGTTCTAAGCCAGGCTTCAGCAAACTTCTCCACGAAGGGCCAGACATCAAGTATATTAGCTTTGTAGGCAGCATGATCCCTGTCACAGCCACTGGCCTCTGCCCTTATAGTGCAGAAGCAGCCACTGGCAACAAAGAAAGAAGCATGACTCTCTCCCAGTAAAACTTTATTTACAAAAACAGGCAACAGGCTGGCCAAAGTGTGCTGAGCCCTGCGGTCAGTACAGGACACTCATTAACTCTGTCATTGGTCATCTTCAGAACAAACATTTAAGGTAGTTTTATGCCCATTTTATAGATCAGGACATGAGACCTACAGAGTTTTAGTAACCCTCTCACCATGACAGAGCTAGCGCATGTTATGGCAGAGTGCAGATCCAAGCAGCTGGCTCCATAGCTCCTGCTCTTAGATTGTGGCTGTTTCCTTTAGCCAGGAAGGTCTTTAGTGACCCGGGTAAGAGCAGAACCAAGGCAGTGGGACAAGGCAGGTGTGGCAATGAGCGGAGGTGCGGGTGGGAAGTGAGAAAGAAGAGATTTAGGTGTAGGCAACTCCTCCTAAGTGTTCAGCTGTGAAGAAGAAAGATATGGGCCAAGGGAAAAAAGGATCAAGACAAGACCTTTCAGGAGAGATGAGCCAGTTTGCATAGGTTTAAATGATAATGGGAATAAGGAGAGAGAAAGGACAATATAAAGAGATTTCTGGGGAGACAGCAAGAAAGGGCTTCAGAGATTTGGTACTTTGAAAGCAGCGGATACACCCATCTGAGGACAGGAGGGACAAAGGAATGATCTGTGTGAGTACAAATAATCGTGTATGGAATGTGAATGGAAATATAGAAAAATTTTGTATAAAACCTTTTACTTTTCTCCATAAATAAAAAGACTGTCTTCTCAGATGTTTGAAAATTATGGAGGAGATTTGAATTACTTGTGTTGTAGAAAAACACTAATAGTTAAAATGAATTAATATACTGAACTATTGAGTATTTATGGTGCCAGATAGCCAATAAAGCTTTTTACAGGCATTATTTTATCCCAAACTTAGATCATGTCTGGGAGGTAGACATTGTTACATCGGGTTTGGGAAGAGGGAGACTGAAGCTTAACTAGACCAAGAAACTCGCCAATTAGTGAGAGATGAGTCTAAAATCTAAAACTTAAGTATTTTTTTTTTGAAGCTAGTACTTTTATCCATTATTCTATAATGCCCTCTAGAATAGAATGTAAGGAAGAGCCGACCAGGGGAAGCTGGAAAGGGTAGAGACCATGAAGTTAGAACAGCAGAGTCTGCCTAGTTGCGTAATCACCCTAAGGCAGTACATGACTAATTACACAAAGGATAGTGAGGACATCAACTTCTGAAAAGATACAAGATGTAAAAAATCATTCCCTATATCCAGTCAGTCACCAAATTCTATTTGTTTTCCTTCAGAACAGTTGTAATATATACAACAGGAAAAGCATATTGAGGTATCTCTGTTATGTTCTTTGGAGAGTAGACTCAGCACAGAAGCCAAAGACTTCAGCAAAAGAAAACAATGGGGTAGGAAACATACCTATAGGGCAGGTACACACATATAGGTAGGAAACATAAAAATCAGCACTCGAGGTGATCAAACAGAGTTAATGAGAAGTGCACTCAGAAACATGGAGCCATAGTCAGGAAAACAAAGCACACCACAAGTTTATTTATTTGGCCATTTGGATAAAATCACTGAGTAGACATGGTACTCAAGGCATTGAACCATAGGGAGAGCATAGTGATGTAAAATTGGAGGGACATTCTCTCCAGGAACCTACACTATTGAAGAGGAGAAAATTACATGCCACGTTGCAAAAACACGAGAGGATGGAACTGATCTAGATGTTCCTCTAGAAAATATATTGAATGGCCATAGTGAGCCATCTATATATTTCCAACTTTACACATTTCACACACACACACACACACACACACACACACACACACACTCTCCAAATGGTTGGTTTGTATCCCATGAAGAAGAAAAGAACTGTCTTGTTCAATTTTATACCCCCGGACTAAAAGGAGTCTTACTTCTTGGAATGAATTCCTCATTTTTGATTCCTCACAGAATTACTCACCTTGGTCACTATGCTGAATGAATTTTAGCTATTTACAAAAACTGCTTCTGTCCTCAAAAGATGCTGATTGTCCTATATGAGACTAACCAAAGGAATGTGCTTCATGTTCTGACATTGGGTATCTGGCATCCAATTTTGAAAGCATCCAAGATTTTCCAAAGTAAAATTTTTTGGAAAAGATAAAACTTAATGGATGTCCAGTTTCTAGTATTTTTATTTCTGAGCTGGTCACATAATTTTATATTATTTTCATAGCACAGACCACAACTCTGGTAGTAATACTGTCACATGTCCTTTCTCGAAAGGCTTGCACACACCACACATAACCACAGTAGGAACGGGAGGATTGCTGGGAGGAGCTCCCTACATAGAAAAGGAAGAAGAAGGACAGAGACAAGGAGAAGGTGTGGGCTGTGATGATGGGCTGGCAGCAAAAGCCCCTCGACAACAGAACAGGAGGAAAAGCAGCTCTTCTTGAGAAATGTCTCATTAGCTTTCAACTTTTCTTTCAAGTTTTCTGCTTTGTAGCTGGGCCCTGAAGAGGTCTTTCCAGGTTATCAGTGGGTGCGTGCATCTCCTCCTGGCACACCTCCAAGTCACTCGGAGGACATACATGCTCCAGACAAAGAATCAGGCAATATTTTAATCACAACACATATTGAGTATAGGCGCAGTTTCTGAAATACTTTCTTGATATATTTTCCATGAACGAGAGTAAGGTCAGAGGTTTAAGCTCCAGAATTTAACAGGAGTCACCTCGACTCCAATTGTGAAGTTGGAAAATTGGAAAATGCAAAAGTACAAAGAATTAAATAAATACCATATAATACAGAAGGTAAGCATTCCCCATGACAATACATCTGCCATTTTGGCAGAATCAGGTACTAAGAAGGTACATATCCAGAAATTCCACAATTCCAAGAGGAACATTCTAAGAAATTGGAAGCAATATCGATAACCGATAGCCTCTCAGATATGCATGTCTTCCTATTCGGTGTTCATGGAAAACTGTGGAGAAAAAAACATGCTTTGTGGAAATCAGAATGTCATTATACACATTCAGTGTAGCATGGTCTTATAGTCTTGATTTTAGAGCTAGAAGTAAACTCTTTTCTTGGCTCTGACATGCAATTAACTCTTTGTCCTTAGTTGAATTACCTAATTCTTCTGTCTTAGTTTCCTCAGCTACATCAACAATAGTAATAACCACCTGATAGATTTATGAAAAAGATTAAGAAAATGTGTATAAAACACTTAGCAAAGCACCTAGAACAGAGTAAGCACCCAGTAATTGTAGTTATATAGCTTTAGCAATTTTGACTATTGTGGTACAGGCTTCCTCAGACAAGCTACTTAAGCATTTTGCCTAATCATGTTTCTTTTGAGCAGTGTAAACTATTGTCCCTAGAGAGCAAAATCAGCCCCTAGTATTTGGACCACCCTCAGGAGCAAGGCCTGGCTTTCTACAGAATCAGAAGAGGGAGACAGCACTCTTAGTTGAAGACTAGAAAACACCCGCCGCATCTACAAATCTGGAAATTGCTGTTGTTTGGACTGTAGCCCACTACATACCAACAAGGAAAAGAGTTTCTTCTTCACCACTGATCAAAACTCCTTCAGGAAGGAGAGTCTCCTGTTAGCCAATAGGAAAGTGAGAAAAATAATA